>NW_011495024.1:3981244-4029123 GCF_000754665.1 Bison bison bison | reverse complement strand
AGCAAGAACACTGGAGTGGGTTGCCATTTCCTCCTCCAATGCATGAAAGTGAAAAGTCAAAGTGAAGTCGCTCAGTTGTGTCCGACTCTTAGCGACCCCATGGACTGCAGCCCACCAGGCTCCTCCATCCATGGGATTTTCCAGGCAAAAGTACTGGAGTGGGGTGCCATTGCCTTCTCCGCCTAGCCACGCTACTCTTATCAATCCCACTTTAGCTGCCAGGCTGTTCTCAATTCTTCTATTTAAAAAGCATTAATTTCTTCTTAGTGCTCATGAATTATTTTTAAAATTTTTTTTTAAAAAAAGAAAAATGACATTTTATTCTGGCAGTTACTATCAATTACAGTGTTCCATAAGGAATCTATATAACCTACATTTCCCCTAAATGACCCAGCTTCTACTCTTTATGTTGTTTTCTAGAAAATATCCCCCTTTCTTAATCTCTGATCTGCATGTTTCTAAGATCATCTTTGACTGTCATGACTTCCATACATCTTAGCCCATCCATACCCATCCAAAGCAGTCTTACTTTATTTGGAATCCCATAGCACTGCTTGGCTTTCTGCTACTGGAACTATATGTATTCCCATACACTTAGCCACTGCCATGAACACTCCTGGAGTGCAGCAGAGCAATAAATGCTTGATATATAATTTCTAGTGCCAGAAGGTATTCAAACAACTAATGGGAACAACTTGGTTTTAATTGTGGAAAAGTTAACTTAGACCCACTCAACTATAGCTACACACAGCTATTAAATCATGGCAATGCTTATTATGTGTATGAAGCTATGCTTGTATGTTCACAGTAGCAGGGTCAGTTTTTTTTAAATCTATTTCATTCTTTTTTTTTTTTTTTTTACTTATTTTAGTCACTAAAGTAATACTTAGCTAAAGTGGTACAAAATCAGATTTAATGATTCCACTTCAACATGCCAAAGAAATTGTTTGTTTTCATTAATGTGGCAGTGATGTTGGTTATTTTAAAACACAGTTTTATGATTATTAACATAAGATTTTTTTCATTTTAAAAACTTAGAAAACACATAAAAATAGTAATACAAAATCTACATGTACTACATAAAGAAAACTGCCATTAACATTAAATTTATCCCTTACCACTACTTTTCTATACCTAAAAATTTAGTTTAAAAAAAAATCCAGATCAATACTATTTGAACATGTATTTTATTTTTTAAATAATTTCCCTAAGTTGTCACATATTTATATCCATCATCATTTTAATGACTGGACAACATGTACCATAATTTGCTTATCATCACCTTATTCATTTTTCCACTCTGAGTTTTTTCTCTCTCTGAGCTTAAGTTCAACCTATGTTTGGCACAAAAGTACTGTAAAGAAATCAGTTACTTTTCCTATTATATCTCTCATTTCTGTGTGTTGGAATTTTAATGGCATATATTTCTTTTGGAAGTGCTCATTGGAGAAGTAAAACTTATCAACCCTCTTTCCAAGAGGTGAAGAAAAATTTGAAGATGAAATCATTAAAAACTGGGGAAGTATTACTATAAGGGCCCCAAACTACATCAGTGGAGGCTAGCACAGACTCATGCTGTTCTTCTGATTTATTATATGAGGGATATATTTGGTAAAGGAAAATTAGTTACTTCTATAGTTAGTGAATTATTCTCAGAGTAAGACTAAAACTGAAATGACGATAACAAAACCCAAAAGGGGAGGGGAAAGAGCAGAATTCACACATTTTTTTTAATTTCCCCCCTATATTCTCTAATTATATTGTGTTCACTTATGTAACTGAATGTCATTAAATTAACACCACCTGTAAGAACAAAGTTTCTGTTACAAAAGGCTAACTGGCCAGAGACGACCAGGTGCCTGTGCAGCTGCCTTGGTGTTGGTGTTTAAGGTAACAGTGCACTGGTGTTCTTCCACCTACGGTGTGCACTCAACTGTCCACAGGGGGACACGGGGCCAGCGATGTGGATGAGTGCATGTATGAACTGAGGCGGGAAGGGTCCCCCTCTCTCCCAGAGAAGACGGAAAGAAGGCCAGGCCCAAGTGGGCAAGGGATGAAATTTGTATCTTGGAAAATAGTTCTTCCTTCTCTTTTCTTCCGGTAACACAGTTTGTATAAACAAAGTAAGCCACTGGGATGGATTCTCTGTTATCTTTATCAGCTTCACAAGAACCTTATTATTTGAAGAAGTTTGGAAACTTTTTTAATGCTGTTGCAATCCTACATCACATAACTGGCTACTTATTGGTTGGTAAAACAGGCAATAAACAAACTCAAGAGATGAGCTTAAAATCCCACCCCCAGTGTTATGTAACAAAGGAATCTTATTTATTCTTTACCCTCTGGTGGCAGGCTATATTCAATCTCATCTCATTCTGTTCAATAGGCTGATATTGCACTGCCATCCAGCATATTATTAAAGTCAAGTCCATGCTATGACTCTAAAACTGCTCTAAAATGTCTTAAAAAAAAAAAGAGGCTTGTTTTCCAAGCAAGGTACTGTTGACAGAGACATAGACACTGTGAGATAATAAATGCATATTCTTTTAAAACATTAAACCTGTGATAATTTTGCTAAACAACAATAGATAGATAAAAAGAAAGTGAAGTCCAAGGAAATCCTATATTCTGCTTTATACAGGGGACTCATTTTCACAGAAATTTTTTTTCAATACAATCTATAAGCTTGGTATAGACTCCTGAGCAGTGTAATACAGAAGCAGACTTTCTCAGGAATTGATTCTCATGCATCCTAACTTCTGGCAGAATTTTTAGGACTCAGACTTGAAATTGCCAGCAGAATCACAAATCTAAAGAATACTTAGGTTTAAACATAAATGAGAAAGCACTGCTAGGATGTAGCTTGAGTGGTGTGAATGGAAAACCTCAGAAAGTATATATGTTTACATCATTTTATTCCAGGATAGGTCATAATTTTTTTCATTTAAAATTATAATTACTGTAAATGAGATCTTGCCCTCCTGAAACATACAGGCCGGCAAAAATATTAGATTTGAAAAAATTTTAATGAAACCAATGTTAAGAGCATCATTTATCAAAAATACTAATATACTAATGTATCTCTAGCCTCTACTTGTGGATTCTGAACTGTGTATTTTATTCCCTCAACTCAGTATTATATTTAGCAGTAAAATATAAGAAAATTCAATACCTAGAACACATGTATTAACTTGCCCAAACCATCATCTTTGTAGTATTTGATTCCCAGGGGCCAAGGAAGATGGGTGAACACTCTGCATGCTCCTACTTCAAGATCCTGAGATACTCTTTCTCAAATGCAAATACACTTAAACAATAGTCTTTATTTTTATAGCTGTTTACCTAGTCACCATTTCTTTCTCTTTGTTTGATGCATGTCCTCCAGAACAGAGAGGTCTGCTTGCTGCAGATAAGAAGTATAAACGGTGGTTTTTGAAATACTGATCAATTAAAGGAAGAACGACCTGAAAGAAAGGAAAAGAAAACAGATCTACACAGTGGAATCTTTTGGGGGACCAATGCATGCTGAGTCTTTGGTGCAGCCAGAGCTCTGTTCACATGCAATGAGTCCCCAACATTCACAGCCATGCCAGTCAGCACCATTTCAGAGTATCCCTCTCTGCTCTCTCCAGTCCGTGCATGTGTGTGTGTGGCGGGGGAGGGGGACGCAGGAGTAGGTTGGAGTGGGGTGTCATTATGAAAAACACACTGAATTTTCAGTGTTTGAAATTAGTCTCAATACATTCTCAAATGAAATAGTCTTAATATTTTCACACACTGCAGTTTCGTGCCCAAAAGATTCAAAGGCAATCAAGGATGACCTTCTATGGAGTCTCTACTATGTCTGAGGACTGTATCTGACATGCTATAATCCCATGTGTCCCAGTGACCACTTTGTATGGTAGGTGTTATCAACTCTGTTTTCGAGGTTGAAGATGGAGATGAAGATAACTTGAGGTGAAGACAGTGAATGATTTACTCAGACACATCGCCACTTACCGACTTACAAAGTTCTTCATCCCTGGCCTTGATCAAAGCCTACCTCTCAATTCTGCACTCTAATCCTGCTGGCCTTTGTCCAATCGCCCCTCCCCCACCCACAGGCTGTATACGTGCCATGCCCTCTGTCTGAAATGTCCTTCCCACACCCAGTAACCACCGAGTCACTCCACCCCTCCTGCAGGCCTCAGCGCAGCAGCACTTCATCAGGTAAGCCTTTGCTGGCCTATCACGGACATAAACTCCCCATATCCTCTGGTCCTCTAACATCATTTGCAATTTTATATTTTATTTGTGTGACTTTGGATTAGTCTGTCTCCCTAAGAGCCTATAAGGTGCATGAGAGATAAAAACATTTGGGGGATTGTTTAAACCCCTCTCTTGGCCTCTATGACCCCTGCTTGCTCTGTTTCATTTATCACTGATTCACTTGTGCCTAGGACTCTGCTGCAAGCCTGCAGCAAGCATTAGATATATATTCATTGAAGAAATAAATGAAAAAGGTGATAATAATAGGCATTATCAGTATTTAGACTCTAGTCTAAATCTAATTTTTTCCTACATGGTATATTTTAAATAATATATTTATTATTTTTTAATAATAGGAATACACAAGTTTCCAGTGATCTGACTAAAAAGTTGTGACATTGCCTGAACTTAGCAACTGACATATAATAGGTACTCAGTAAATATGTGAATGAATGAATCACAGAGTGAGTAGAAATTAAGCCTCATTAGGCATCTGCAAACAAAATCACTAGGAGTGCTGAGCATGCTGGCAATGGTATACAAGAATGTATTCTAAATGCATGATTAGAGGTCATGAATACAGTATTTCTTGATCACTGGTTATCAAGGAGGATTACACCCTAGTAGAATAGATACCTAGCAATGTGCAGCCTAAGACAAATTTCAGATGACTGATACGGACTTTGGGTGCTATACTGAATGGAAAGAACAGACAGGAGAAATTTCCCTTATAATAAAGAATAACAATTCTGAAAACAGAAGCCAAATATCAATCAATCAAAATAACATGCCATTTTACAAATGACCACATACAAGTACTTTGAAAGGAACCTGACAAAAATAATCAGGTCTTCAGGTTAACTAAAACATGTTGTAAATAGGAAAGCGTCCCAAGGGAATTCTGTCTTTGTGACACTGAATCTACATCCTTGTAGGCTAATGCATGACACAGACCAGACACACAGTAAACAGTGAGTAAGTGAATGGACCCAACGTGGAGACTCTGCAACTCTTCATCTCTTTCCTGTACTGGCTGAAAGGAAGTCAGGAATGTTTCAGACATAGAGCAGAGTTTTGCTGAATTCATATTAAGTGGAATAAATAAAAATGATAGGCTATACTCTAACCATGAACAACTGATCCTGTCTGAGCTTCAGTTTTCCTTTTCTGAGTAGGACTCAGGCTTCACAATAAAGATTCTATACTGTAGGTTATAACATAATCATTAAAAATTAACTCAGGCTTTTCCTCTTTAATGAAGAAATATGCATCTAAAATTTTAAAGTCAGATCAATATTCAAATGTTAGGAAGTAGCTATTTCTCCTTTATGTCATATGATGAAGCCAAAAAGAGAGAACTTTGAGTCAAACTTCATAGAGAACAAAGTCATTTGAGGAATACCGTACAGAGAGCAGAACAAGTTATTTTAAGTATGACCAAGGATGCTGGGAGCAAATTTATCCTACATGATTCATGCAGTTATTTTCGTGCCACAGAATATTTACTAAGAGGAGAATTCATATTTGTAGACAAGTGCATTCTGCAAAGAGGCGACTATCTAAAGAGTATATTTGGTAAACAAACATATTGAAGGAAAAACAAGACAGATTGTATACTGTACTTTAGCAAAGAACTTGATTTCTTGTTCATAAGGGAAATGTTCTCCTTTGCTTCTGCTGCCACCATCTGTAGACATGAAGAGTTTTTTAGGTACATGTTGCACTTCAAACACTGCAAAATATTCACCCAAAACGCAAAGTTTAGAACACACTGCTAAACGTGTTACCCTCCTAAACTGAACACAAAGAGAGAAAGGTTAACCTTAGCAGTGTCATTAATGAAAAAAAAAAAAGATGAAAAATGTACCCAAGTCAAAATAAAAAAGCTTTTGAGACAGCCCACACATGTGGTTACAATCACAAACTTCCGATAAAACTCTGAGATCTTATTAACATGTACTGAGAAAACTGGAATAAAGTAAAAAGTCCACATTTTTAGCAGTAAAATCCCACATTTTATTTCAGTGAGAAAGAAGCTCACAGGGGTAAGAAAAGTGAGTACAGAAGTGTTTTTAAATAAACAAAATTCATTAGATTTTAACACTAGTCTCTAATAAAGACAGTTACTTCTTGGTGTGACAAAGCTAAAGCTATTAATATTAATATGCCAAAGGAAAAATTGCAGGAAGCCAGTGCCTGTGATGAGGGGGAGGACTACAATTAGAATACTAGGTTGGAAAATTAACATTCTGCTAAAGAACAAAGAAGTTCACCAATGTCCAAAGATAATCTCCACAAGCAAAGGAAAAATCCCCAAAGTTTCCCCATGTATAGAAAATGAGTTCAAGGTTAAGAACTGATTGACCTAATGTATTTAGCTTAAAAGGTGGCATTTCCTCATTCCCTCATGCATACAGAAGAGATTTCACGCATACTGAAGAGGTAGTAATAAACTATAATAATCACAATGATATGCAGAACAGATTGCAGAGCTAAGAATTTCAGAACTGGATATAAGGATTTAGTAAAATTTGGAAGCAGAGCTTCCATATTTTATAAGAATCAAACTGACTTTTCCTTGAAAAAGTTCTTTTGCAAACAGAAATAAAAACAATTCGAAATAGGCTTTTAAATTTTTAAAGACACAAATCTGGCATAAGTTTTAGATAACCTAGGTAATATTTCGTAAAATGAGACAATGATCTTCCCATGAATAAGTAAAAGAAAATTATGTATTTTTAACATTTAAGAGTTTCATTTTTTAAATGAACTTGGCACTAAATCTCTCTCAAACATTTGCACAATGGTTCGATCTACCTAAGAGGCTTCTCAAATAAATGTTATTCAGACAGTATTTTGTACCTATCTAAATCTTACCACACTTCAAAGCATTAAATAGGAAATATTTTTCCATTAATTACACATTTTAATAAAAATGCTTATGCAGAAACTATGAAAGGATTTGGAGAGAGTATGATCTATGATATAACACAAAAATTAGAAAAGGCACATGCATATTCTTATCGGCACCATGAGTCTATGTTTAAGAATGGCTATATTAAAGATGTGTTGCAAAGACAATAAAGTGAAAAATAAAAGGAGGTATCATAAAAATTTGGGATTTCCTCTAACAGAGTTCTTATACATAACTTGCTTTGCGGTCACCTGAAAAAGGAACGACTAACATCAGCAATTGTCAACAACCAAACAAAAAACTAATTTTGTTGGGCTCTATACTAATCTAACCTTATTTGTCCCCAGAATTCTGTTTATAAGACCTTCTCCTATAGAAAAAAAGAAATGTGTGAAGTAGGTGAACTTGCCCTGTAATAAGCTTCTCACCACTTCTTAGACAGAAACACTGTCCCAGGATGTTTAGTCAGAAACTGGAATATAGCACGACTAAAGTCTAAACAAATTTCATCCTTCAAAGTTCTGTTTCTGTTATCCATATGGAGGCAAGAGAAAAGTTTGTTTTTCTTGTTCCCTTCTCCAAATGATCACTCTTTTTTCCCCTCTTCTCCTTTCTGTGGTCAAAACGAAGGCTGGATGCCAGAATTGCTGTTCATTCATATACTTTTAAATGTGGATTAGAAATGTCAACATTTAAGTTTGTGCATAAAAGCTTCAAAAATTCACCATGGCCTCATACTTGTTCTTTGGTGAAATATCATTGAGGGTAATTTGGCTATTAGTCAGGATGACTACCATATTTTAAAAAAATACTGATGGATGACATACAAAGAGATTGCATATTATGGATTAGTTTATATAATTGGTCTTTATGAAAAAGTTGGTGAAGAGATCAAAAATATAGCATTTGTACTGTAGATAAGGAGGCAGGTTGAAAGACAGGAAGGTTATTTAAGAGACTGATGCTCAGACTGAATATCTCTAATCATATCTGGGATCCAGGGACCCAGCAACAAGAAAATATCAGAGTTCAAATTTCTATAAACTTTAATCTGATGCTATGCTGAAAACTAAGCATAAATCCTAAGATAACAGCAGCAAAAAGAGCCCCTGGTTAGGAGGGATCTTTTGCTGATGTATTGCTATGAGACCTAGGACTATGGACCCCAAGGAAAGGGGCTGAAAACCAAAAGAATGTGGGTTAAAAAAAAACAAAATAAAAACAGAAATACAACCCTAAAAGTGGAAAAGAAAATAAGATGACCACCAGCAGAGCACACAGTTTTTCAAAAAGGATAAAACTCTACTCTTTATATCTAATACCAACCAGTGGCTGAAAGGGGATCTGACACAAAGGTAAGTCATTAACAACTTGAATTTTAATTCAACAATGCTGAGGACAAACACTAAATAAGAGAAATGAGAGGAGGCTGTCTTGATGATCTGATTCAAATCTCCGATTTAAATTAAGGAGTTCTTTTTGTACTTAAATGTCACTGAGCCAGATGGGGAAGAGGTCTTTCCTTTCACCCTAAGAGGATAATAAAGTATTCGCATTGCTGATACTCTAGTACAAATGTGTGTTCCTGCAAAGGCTAAACTTGAGGGCTTTCCATTGTCTAGACATTTGGAGAATCCAAAGAGTTTTAGTTCCTTTTTTAAAAGAGCAGAGCAATTAATTTCATAAGGAAGGATTTAACTGTACCTTAAAATGTGATGTCCATCCAATGTATCTTTCAAAATGAAAAATCAATGCCAATATACATTTTAAGGAGAAAAGAATTGCATGTTAGAATTTTTTTTAAAGTTCTCAAAATTTACCCATCCTTAAAAAATGAGTTTTCCTATTGACTTTTAGACTCAAGTTAATATTAGGATTGATATAAAAATGTTTACACCATCAGGGAACAGACCATAAGCATCCCAGTGGTCTATGCTGTTCTAGATCCTGATGTTGTAAATAACAAACATAACAAAAACCTGGCTGTTAGTAACAGGACCATGGTACCTACCAAACTCCAGGATATACTGATGGGCCTCGTCTACATAGCGAATGAGTTGCTGAAGGAAACTATAGGCAAACCGTTTCTCAATAGAAGGTGTGTCCAGTTCCAGGTCTTTGAACCCTCTAGGATGGCAAAAACAAAAAATGGAAACCAACATCTAAGAAAGATTATTAGAAGGCAAGGTAAAAACAAAATATATTTTGTTAAATATCTACATACAGAGAGGTATCTTAACATTTTACATATAGCAATATATACATTTACACACAGATATTGATACATTTGCAAGGTTAGCTAATATTTTATAGCTAAAAATAAATTTTAAAAAATACTTTGCATATGATAAGAAGCTGTACTTAATAAATATTACTACACAATAAGATATTGCATTTAAAAATACAGAGTGTCATTTCTGCCTAGAGATTTTGCCTAAATGATGAATGGAGACTTGACATAAAAAGTGTAGGGAACTCAATTATATGGCAGCTAAGGGCATTAATGTTTTCAACATGTATATTTTGAACACACTAAATAGAGCTCTGACATTTAAAGAGGCCACGGAGCTCATTTTCAGCATTAAATCTGACAGGGCTAATTGAATATTCAGTCTTATAACAAGTCTTATAACACCTACTTATAACTGGAGTAGGTGTGCCTTTACCTGGATACAGCGTAGCCATTGATCTGCAGGAACTTGAGGATGTCCTGTGCTTTTTCCCTATCCTTGGCTTTCTCTTTGGCTGTCAGTGTATCATAAGGTACCAGTAGGGGATGGTTTCCACCTCCTAAGAGGATGTCAAGATGAGAATACAGCATAGTATTTAGAAAATAATCTGAAATGAGATATGGGTGCATTTGGGCTTCCCTAGTAGCTGAGATGTAAAGAATCTGCCTGCAATTCAGGAGACCTGGGTTCAATCCCTGGTTGGGAAGAATCCCCTAGAGAAGGGAATGGCTACCCACTCCAGTTCTCTTGCCTGAAGAAGGACAAGAGGAGCCTGGCAGGCTATAGTCCATGGGGTTGCAAAGAGGCAGACACAACTGGGCAACTAACACTTTTACTACTTTTACAATAGAATTTTCACTTTCACTACAGAATTCCTGGTATCCTCTAAATATACATAGGATACACAGGACTCATCCAAGACTTTCCTGTCTAGTGCCTTTAATGCTCCAATTAATTTAGGAAACCTGTTCAAAAAAAACTATGCATATGCCATCTAAGATGCAACTAAAACATGAACATAAACACAACTGTAGCATCAAGTGCCAAAGACATCTACAGTCACACAAGAAGGAAAAAGAGGCCATGTTTTCCTTCCTGCTCAAATGAACTCTGAATGCAGAGTGTACTATGCACTAAAATTTGCACAGCCGGATCCAGTAAAATTACAAGGCAGGTTTCAAGCAAAATGCTTCACTTTCTAATGCACAAAGAGAAAAAAATTGTCTTAAATATGTAATTTTCACTATGCCTTCCAGAGCAGAAAGTACTTTATTGTCTGTGTTGTTGTTGTTTAGTCACTAAGTCTGACTCTTTTGTGCCCCATGGACTACAGCCCTCCAGGCTCCACTGTCCATGGAATTCTCCAGGCAAGAATACTGGAGTGGGTTGCCATTTCCTTCTTCAGGAGATCTTCCTGGTCCAGGGATCAAACCTGGGTCTTCTTCATTGCAGGCAGAGTCTGCCATTGAGCCACAGGGAGCCTACTTTGCAGTCACATATTTCTAAACACACAAAACTCAGATTGTTAAGGTACAAGTTGATTGCTGTTAATTATCTAACAGAAGTAGCATATGTAATTGATGGGCTTGGAATTCTGGCAAGAATCTAAGTTTCTAGCATACCTCTTCTGATAAGAAATACTAAAAGCATTCTTTTAGATTTAAAAATTCTGGGAAGCACTTAAATTTTTAAAAACCCGACCAAGAGAAAACCATTTATAAAATTATAAATTTTGTAAAAACATTTGCAAAAATTATAAAAATTTCAAAAGATCGTATCCAGATGTAAAGATCGGGTACAAGGAGTACTATTAAAGTAGCAGCAAAAAGAATAGCTTGGTATGTCCCAGATTAAAAGTTTACAAAACACGTAAAGGAATATATTTTATGTGGGATGCTGAAATTCCTTGACTGCTAACTGCTAAGGAAACTCCAGAATAAAAATAACTGAAATAACTATTTTGTTTGAATTACAATGAAACATAAAGCCTATGAAAAGTCCAATGGGGTTAAGTCAGGAGTGCCAGAACAACCATAAATGTTGAATTGACCCTCAAAAAAGAAAAAAGCAAACAAAAGGACAAAGGAGAATATGCCATGCTCTCCTAGAGCATGCTTGGACTGAGAGTGCCATCTACAGAAATATAATCACGCAATGAACCTTCTGACCATTAGGTGACACTATTTGATCGCAAACACAAGGGGCAGTCAGCTGCTACTCCACTGATATGAAGCATATTAAGAAGCCGTCACTTATTTTACAGTCTGATACAACTATAACTGTCATACAATAATACTAATAAACATTTGGGGACCAGCAAGAAGGATATGGAATAAATTACTAAGCCCGCTGAGGACAAATCTGACTTCTAGCATATTTTATGAAAAAAAGTTATAATGTAAATATTTAATTTAATCACCCTGCAGTTATGACCTATTTTTGAATGCAGTTCTTCATTCCTAGGGAAACTAACAACTTAATTCGTAATCCCCAATGATTTAGGGATCAGACAGTAACAGATCATTTTGGGAAAGGTAGAGAGGCAAGGGAGGTGGGGGGAAGGGGGCAAGAGAAAGAGAGAGAGAGAGACAGGGAGAAAAAGAAAAAAGCTTAAACTTTAAAAATCCTAAGGACACAAAGGGATTCCCTTGCAGCTCAATTGGTAAAGAATCCTCCTGCAATGCGGGAGTCTGGGGTTCAATCCCTGCATTAGAAAGATCCCCTGGAGAGGGAAATGGCAACCTACTTCAGTATTCTTGCCTGGAGAATCCCATGGAAAGAGGAGCCTGGTGGGCTACAGTCCATGGGGTCGCAAGAGTCTGACACAACTTAGCAACTAAACCAAGGACACAGAGAACCTTCAGCCTTAGATAGGGCAGATACTTAAAGTCAGCCAGCAGACTTGAAATTATGTCCTTTGCTGTGCCACTTAGCTAAAGGGAGTGGACTACCTTGATCTGGCCCATTTATAAAAGATACCGTGTGGAAGGGAAGTAAAGAAACTAGCTACACTTGAGAGGTGAACAAATGTTTAGTAATTTCTAGGATTCTGCCTCAAACATACAGCACCGGCCGAGTGCATTCATTCATGCGAAAGGGTCAAAACTGCTTGATACCTCTGCTTTTCTTGGCTTCATGACAGATCATCAGAGCCCAAAATACGTGTTAGTAGGAAACAAAGAATAAAAAGGAATGCTAGCTGTTTCCATTTTTCACTAACTGGGGAGCATAGATAAAATTTCTTGGACTTTCACTCCTTTATTCTATTCCTGATATACTCCTTAAACTGCCTGATTTCCCCCAACTCTGCTAGATTCTTCAAGGAGGTTGGGAAAGCACTAAGCAACAGACAATCTGGGAGAGTAGAAGAAACTTTCTCCAGATTTCTCTAAAGTGGATTCATCTTCTGTACATAGATGTAGGGATGATAAAAAGGGCACTGGGTGGGGCCAAAAGAAAAGTGGGTGGCTTCAACACTGATTTTCTTAATTGCCCAGGTATCTGAAAGACTAAAGGGGTATTTCAAGTTGTTTCCTTATTATCTCTCTCAAACATCACACACACACACACACACACACACACACACACACACACACACACACACACCCCATCACCACGCCCTCCCCAAGAGCTACATGCAGTAGGTGACAGGCCCCTGGTACACTTCCACCCAGATCTTCTTAAAAACAGAAGTAGAGTTGTCAAGACATGAGTTGGCTTTCTCCAGGAGAGAGACAAAGTGGAGAATAGACACCTGGAGTTTCTGTCCTAAAACTGTCCCAGTCTCAAGCCTCTCTGGTTCCAAGACTCATTTCTCCCTTCTATCAGCTGCAATACTTAAATGCCAAGATCCAGTGCTCTGCATTTCAACACCTGTCCTACTAGTCTGCTGTTTTAATGCTAAACAACTCACTGTCTCCTTTGAAAGGAGTAAGAATTCTAATTTTGCCACCTCATCTTTTACCCTTTGCTGTAACTATGTTCGTGTTTCCACACAGTGAATTTGAATCAAGACAAGCTGGATGCAGAGGTACAGATGCCTCATTTACAAGTGATGTCCTTCAAAGAAAACACTGATGGCAGGGCACTTAATGGCTGGCTCAGAAATTAAAGGATAATGATGACTTTGTAGCGCACTTACTTAGAAGGGAGTAGTAAGATAGCTGCTTATTACTTTTTTTTTTAATTGGCGTATAGTTGATTTACAATGTTATGTTCGTTTCTGCTGTATAATGAAGTGAATCATCTGTGTGTGTGTGTGTGTGTGTGTGTGTATGTGTGTATACATACATATACCCTCCCTCTTGGACCTGCCTCTTACCCTCCCATCCCACCACTCTAGATAATCACAGGACACCAAGCTGAGCTCCCAGCAGTATACAGCAGCTTCTCACTAGCTATCTATTTTGAAGTGAAGTGAAGTGAAAGTTGCTCAGTCGTGTCTGACTCTTTGTGACCTCATGGACTATATATAGTCCATGGAATTCTCCAGGACAGAATACTGGAGTGGGTAGCCTTTCCCTTCAGGGAATCTTCCCAACACAGGGACTGAACCCAGGTCTTCCACAAAGAACCTGAGGGCAGATTCTTTACCAGCTGAGCCACAAGGGAAGCCCAGCTATCTATTTTACATATAGTCTGATTAATTACTTTTAATCATAACCAAACCATAGTAATTGAAACATACTTAGAAAAGAAAAACTAAATTTGTCATGTAATTTGCATATGGAACAAAGAGTAACTTTGTCAACGAGTTATGTGGACAATGCCCCAAGAACTTTACTAAGTGAAAATACTGTGACTCTGCTCTCCATCCATCCTTCCATCTATTCATACATCTATCTGTCAACCAAAGAGCTGATCATTCATTTTACAAACATTTATAGGATGTTTCTAGAAAAATGGGCCTAGCCCTAAGCCAAATTCTGGAAGAGGCAATTTTGGTACATGAAATTCTCTCTGTTCATTCCTATGACCAATTCTAATTTGTGTGATTCTGTTTCCCAGTGCTTAGTACCTGGTACTATCCTCCAATGAAACCTATTCCTTTCATTATGAAATATTCTCACTCTTCAAAATGATCTTCCTCCATACTTTTACCTATATCAATAAGTAAGAAATAGAGCTTCCTGGTATCCAGAGCTATACAATAAGGATGACAAAAATCATAAAAGTTACAGCCCTGAGCGTGAATTATATTTTCATTGGGGAAAAGAAACCCACATAGAAGATAATAAGAGAACACACACAAACATAAACAATATGCATATAATCTAATGCTGAATAAATAACAGTGAAAGAGATGATCAGTACAAGATGCATGTAACTGAACAAAATATTTACGCAAATATTACATACTTATTTTTGAGAAATATAATTTTCTTAATAAATTAAGAAAAGATTTTAGAAATGACTAAGGGAATATTAGGTCATTTTAGTATTCAACAAAAACAGCAGGAAAGGGCAAGCAAAGGCATGTAAGAGACAGTACGCAACTGGACTGGACAAAACAATGAGGCTGAGGATAGGAGATACAATGAAATTAGAGAAATATTTAGGCTGGGGTGGAATCATTGAAGGAGGTCTAATTAATTAAAAGGATGACAAATATAGATATCTACAGGCTAAAATGGGCAAGAGAGACCATTTGATGGGCCATCAAAATTCTGAGACATCAGGAACTATATACTAGCAATAAGGAAATCAGGAAATAGCATTTCTACCTTGAAACTATTATAACTATATTTGAACCATTCTAATAAACTAAAGATATAATGAGCTCTTGTGCCAAAAAGACTACTTTATCCTTATCGTACGTTCATAGACTCAACCTCTGGTCATTTTTTAACAAGGATTTTTAAAAATATTACCTTTGGCCTCCAGTTCCAGTTTCTTTTTCTTTGCCCATATATTATGGTAGTTTTCAGCCATCATTTCTGCCATAGCCTTAAACAAACAAAATATTTTGCAACTAAGTTATACTTTAAAAGGATACTAGAAAAAGATAATTTTTGTTTCCAATATGTAATAACAAACATGTTTTAAATGAGTAAATTATAGTGTGTTAGTGCTAAAATACATCTAAAAGAAAATTATTTATAATCTGAAATTTCAAAGGTTTCTAATGATCTGTGAAATTATAAAGTAGTAAATAGCCAGAGATGATTCCATGGGAAAGGTCATTGTTCTTTGAAATGTTTAAAGACACATGTTTTATTAATTTAATAATGAAACTTCAAACTAGCTATAGACTTTAAAAATACGTCGGTTTACAAGTTTTTATTTCAATTTCTAAAGCTTTACAAGATGATTAAACCTTACTGAATGAACACTGAACACAGGGAACATCCAATGAACAGACTGAATGAATGTCTGTCCCAATCCAGGTGAGAGACCTTGGAGGCTCATTAACTTTTTCTGTGGCCTTTGGACTTTGACAAGATTACCTCTAAGATTCCTTTCACTTAAGACAAGTTTACTATGTCATTTTAACACATTCATACCAGAAAATGACAAAAGGGAAGCCCAAGATTTAATAATCTTAGATTTTTATCTTGGTATGCTTACTTCTCTAGGAATGATGCAAACAATGCCAATATCATTGTGTGATCATTATATTGACCTGTCAACTTATGTCCTGTGGTAACAAATTTTATCTTTTCACTCAAATCAGGCATTTCACAGTAGGCTCCTTATTGACAAAAGAGAACTATGGCAGGAGCAAGCAAAATGTTGTCAGTTTGGTTAAATAAACAACTTAAGGAGAAGACTCTTGAGAGTCCCTTTGACTGCAAAGAGATCCAACCAGTCCATCCTAAAGGAGACCAGATCTGGGTGTTCATTGGAAGGACTGATGTTGAAGCTGAAACTCCAATACTTTGGCCACCTGATGCGAAAAGCTGACGCATTGGAAAAGACCCTAACGCTGAGAAAGACTGAGGGCAGGAAGAGAAGGGGACGACAGAGGAAGAGGACGGCATCACTGATTCAATGGACATGGATTTGGGGGGAGTCCGGGAGTTGGTGATGGACAGGGAGGCCTGGTGTGCTGCGGTTGATGGGGTCGCAAAGAGTCGGACATGACTGAGTGACTGAACTGAACTGAACGGCAGTCTCCAACCTTTTTGGCAGTAGGGACTGGTTTCATGGAAGAAATTTTTCCATAGACTCAGGGGGTTCAGGATGATTTAAGCTCAATACATTTACTGGGTACTTTATTTCTATTATTATTATATCAGCTCCACCTCTAATCATCAGGCATTAGATCCCACAGGATGGAGACCCCCGACTTATAACACACATTTTTTCATGAGTAATTAAAATGATCTTTGAGCATTATAAATTACTGATTTAGTTTCTTCTTCTTCTTCTATATAATTATATTAGGGTTTTAAAAAATAGATATGATCTTTAAAGAAAATATATTATTTGAAGGAAACACCCTGAAAAAGTTCTATCAACTTTCACAGCATTAAAAGCTTAGGGTACATAATCAATAAATTCCACGGACCTTCTCTATGATCAGTACATTCAATAATTCATGCTGTAAAATACATGCAGGAAATGCATGTACACTTTTTAAAAATGAAATTTGCAGAATATTTTTAAAAGTACTTACGTGCAGATCTCTGGATAGTGTAACATTGCTCATGTCAATGGCTCGTGGGCTGTACCCATGGGCGGCATCTACAGAAACCTAGGTAATTTACAAAAAATAACATCTCATGAGAAAACCCAGTGGAGAGAGATTTAAGAGTTACTTTGAAAATATAAGGCAAGTAAATTCTCAAATGCACCATCTCCTCAGATAAAACGGGCTATAGCTAAACAAGCAGATTTTACAAATGTTATCTAGCAGATTAAATTATATTTGGGTGTCTGACATTTATTTCAGGTTGAATAATACATCCCAATATCTTAGGGTCTGCCAATCCAGAGAGTTAATGCTCGGGATGTGCACGATTCTGAAATATTACTCAAGTCAAAGGATAATTGATTTCTTGAGTTTCTTATAAATTCTTATCAGCTGTAGTGAAATTTACTTCTCCTCACACAAATACAAGCTAATCAGAGATCAGTATTTATAAATGTCTTTATAGGCCAAATAGCGAAGCCCAGGAAAGCAACCACTCCAAAGAGGACGGTGACTGGGGATCATCTTTGGAAACCAAAATTGTGCCTAACACAAAATCTAAAATCAAAAGCATTATCTGCTCCTTGCTACCACCCGCCCAGTACTAACCTCATTTCACATACCATACCCAACCTGGTTGCCCAGTCCAGACCCATGGCAACCACCTCTGATTATTCCTCCTCAATTGCTATTATGGATCAGTCACAAAATTCCATCTCTTCTACCACAAAAACATCTCTGCTATACAACCGCTTCCCTCCATATCCACTGTCTTTGCTCTAACTTAGATATTTAATGTTTTTGTTTTGTGGGATGTATACAACTTCTTCTAAGGAGTTTCTTTCAGCCTTCTATCTCACCCTTCTTTGATTCCTTCTCTACTCTATTGTAAGAAATATACTTCCAAAAATATTTATTGTGTTATTCCCTGAGTTATAAGCCTTTCCACAGCACAGTAAAAATCTGCAGGCCTGGACTAAGTCGTATTTGTCTTAGTATTCCCAGAGTCTGGCACAGGCCATCTTTCATCAAATTAGGATTATAAAATGATTGCCAATCTCACAGATATTGAGATAGAGCAATCATATGTCTTACAACTAATAAAAAAGTATTAGACTCTCTGCAACTTTTGTTGAATAAATGAATAAAATACAGCTGATGTCGATAACATTATTTGTTCCTAAAATAAAATTCTTAGTATTTAATATCCTCTTAGACCACGTTGCTTATATAACTGAAATGTATATCCTCTTGGTTTTACATTGAATTATTGAGACTGATTTAAAGAATGCAAGTAGACATCTCTTTATTCAGAGAGAGATTCTTTTAAAAGTTTTCATCACCTGTTTCTCCTCTTTACATATGCAGAAATCAGAAGACTGGCCAATTTCTTCTATAATCTCAAGTTACCTGGAATATGTACCCATTCAGAATTTAATTAACTCTAGTCTTCTTAGCAATAATAATAACAACAAATAACAATCACCATGTGAATGGTTATATGTAAAGCGTATAGATTATTTCATTCAAATTTTAGAACAGCTTTGAAAAGGAGATATTGCTATTTGCCACTTTAAAATGAGAAAGAAAGTGATTCAGAATAATTAATTTTAATGACCATGATGTGAATAGTAAACAGCAGAATCAAGGTTTTAAATTAATTATATCTGATGCCAAAACACTTCTCCAATATCTTAAAATGGCCCCCTGTGTCCTGCCTGATTTGGCTCCTGAGACCTCTCCTCCCATCTTGCTGTTAGTCCCTAGCTCCAACTTTACCGCATTCTTTGCTGTTTCTCACAAAGTCAGGCTACTCCCACACCTCAGAGCACGCGCATGACTTGTCACATTCTTCCCCTGGATATGTCTAACTCTCCCAGCTCTATTCAATTTATCTTCTCCATGAAATCTATTCTGATAACACCATATACAATTGCAACTCATCCCCACAGGTTATTCAGCTCCCTCCTCTACACTCATAATCTGCCTTTCTATGCAGGTTTCTTTTTCCAAAATATTGATCATATTGTGATATAACATGTAATTTACTTAAATCTATTGTTTACTTTCCCCATAAGCAGGAAACTCCGTGAGAGCAGAGGTGTTTGTCTATGTTGTTCAGGGAACTATCTGAAAAGCTTAGGACAGTGCATGGAACATAGAAGGTGCTCACGAAATATCTACTGAAAGAATGAATGAATTATTCCTCTGTCCTAGCCTATATTTTAGTTCAAGATAGGTAACAAAGCACAAGCTGGAATCAACATTGCCAGAAGAAATTTCAATAACCTCAAATATGCAGATGACACCACACTTATGGCAGAAAGCAAAGAACTAAAGAGCCTCTTCATGAAAGTGAAAGAGGAGAGTGAAAACGTTGGCTTAAAACTCAACATTCAGAAAACTAAGATCACGGCATCCAGTTCCATTGTTTCATGGCAAATAGATGGGGAGACAATGGAAATAGTGACAGACTATTTTTGGGGGGCACAAAAATCACTGCAGATGGTGACTGCAACCATGAAATTAAAAGACACTTGCTCCTTGGAAGAAAAGTTATGACCAACCTAAACAGAATATTAAAAAGCAGAGACATTACTTTGCCAACAAAGGTCTGTCTAGTCAAAGCTATGGTTTTTCCAATAATCATGTATGGATGTGAGAGCTGGACTCTAAAGAAAGCTGAGCGCCCAAGAATTGATGCTTTTGAACTGCGGTGTTGGAGAAGACTCTTCAGAGTCCCTTGGACAGCAAGGAGTTCCAACCAGTCCATCCTAGAGGAAATCAGTCCTGAATATTCATTGGAAGGACTGATGCTGAAGCTGAAACTCCAGTACCTTGGCCACCTGATGCGAAGAACTGACTCACTTGAAAAGACCCTGATGCTGAGAAAGATTGAAGGCGGGAGGAGAAGGGGACGACACAGGATGAGATGGTTGGATGGCATCACCGACTCAATGGATGCGAGTTTGAGTAAACTCCAGGGGTTGGTGATGGACAGGGAGGCCTGGCATGCTGCAGTCCATGGGGTCACAAAGAGTTGGATACGACTGAGTGACTGAACTGAACTGAACTGAGGTAACAAATTTTATTCATCCTCTTCTCCTTCTTAGGTTAGAAGCTTATTTTAAAAATTTGTTTAAATAATGTATATTCTACATGCGTGATAAAAACTAGATACAAGAAAATAAAATTGGGGGTAAAAAGTAACTATTAAGAGCCTATGGAATACACCTTAAATTGCCAGAAATGTCCTCCTTTTCTGCTGATGTGACTATCAAGTCAAAATTTACCAGTTTAGCACCTCGAATCAGATCTCCCCACTTCTAATTCTGTCAGCACTTTTACACTCATTCTTTTTTATTTTATTAAAGTATAGTTGATTTACAATGTGGCACTAATTTTGCTGTACAACAGTGATTCAGTTACACACACACACATTTATATATATTCTTTGTTCACATTCTTTTCCATTATAGCTTATCCCAGGATACTGAGGATAGTTCCCCGTGCTGCACAGTAGGACTGTGCTGTTTATCCATCCTGTCTGTGTATAATAGTTTGCATCTGTTAGTGCAAACTCGCAGGCCTTCCCTTTCCCACTCCTTCACCTTGGCAACCACAAATCTATTCTCTATGTTTGCACATCTGTTTCTGTTTAATAGATAAGTTGATTTGTGTCATATTTTATTGATAGATTCTACATATAGGTATTGGAGAAGGCAATGGCACCCCACTCCAGTACTCTTGCCTGGAAAATCCCATGGACAGAGGAGCCTGGTAGGCTGCAGTCCATGGGGTCGCTAAGAGTTGGACACGACTGAGCAACTTAACTTTCACTTTTCACTTTCATGCGTTGGAGAAGGAAATGGCAACCCACTCCAGCGTTCTTGCCTGGAGAATCCCAGGGATGGGGGAGCCTGGTGGGCTGCCGTCTATGGGGTCGCACAGAGTCGGACACGACTGAAGCGACTTAGCAGCAGCAGCACATATAGGTATACACTCTATTCTGTATTCTATCAAGTTATTGGCTTTGTCTATGCCCATATATTATCTTAATATGCAAATTATAAAATTGTAATTGAGTAGTAAATTTCCTGAAATCATGCTTACAATGATCATAATAAGGTCCAATGTTGACTGCAACATATGCTCACCACACTCTTAAGTGATTTGTAAGCATTACGATGCAATCCTCACAATAATCTTGTATATTAGATGCTCTTTGCTGTTTTATTTTTAAAAGGAGAAAACTGCAGCATAGAAAGGTTAAGCAGTGTGCCCAAGCTCATAAAAAAGCTATCTACTCAACGGCGAGGCCAGGATTTCAAACCCAGATCTTGCTGAGTTAAATGCAGGCCACTTCTGCCTTGCAGACACAGTGCTGAGTCCCAGGAGAAATAAATGAAGCATACTGGCTCAGAATCATGTCAACAAGTGATTTCAATTCATCCAAGTAGATAGTCCTTAATATAAAGTGATGTCATCAAAAGTGTTCCTTAATTTATTCAAGAGTGTACCTATTACATAATAGAAAATATCTTTATAATCACATGGGAAATCAATACTGGAGAGAGGAACGACATTAAGAAGCTTGGCAAGATGATAACTGAAAAAGATGATAATACTGTAACGTTAGTAATTAAGAAATGATAATCCATTTTAACATTTCAAATTATATTGGATTATGTTTCAATAATGTTAGGGTGAAAATAATGACAAGGATTATAAATATATTTGCAGCATTTGCTGCTTTCTGTTTCTGACACTGATAGAAATATTCTTTCTTTACTAAAAGTCAAAGTACCACAAACACAAGCTCTTTTATTTACCTTTGAAAAAATGCTTCCTGACATTAAAAATATGTAAATAATAATGGTAATCATGAGTTACCATCTACTGAGGTAAACAGATTAAGTAATATGCCCAGCAGTTTATTTCTACAGAGTGGAAGTCCCAGGATTGAAGCCTACCTCTAGGGCTGTCCCTCTTAATCCATACGTCTAGCATAGGCACCTCCTAATATTTTTGAATGACACAGGGGGTTTAACAATATATGTCATATATCACACATGTCACTGAAAATCAGTAAGACTTAAGTGATGGTTATATGGGTATCATATAAAATCATATTTATTGAGGGCTTAATGGGCACTGAAAACTACATTACGAGCTAAAGGGGAAGTAAGGAAAAAAAGGAAATAAACACAACATAGCATTTTTTAGCACTCTCAAGAAAAGTTTAATTCAGCAAAACAATAAATTTTCCTGGGGTTAAAGAAAAAGGTAATCCTTTTCTGACAATGGATTGGTTATAGTTTATACCTTATAATTTACAGAGTCTGTAATGACTTTCAATGTTTTAAAATCAGTTTCTTAAATCTGGGGTAAGATTTTATATCTGACATGACCCAGAACCATTTTGGAGCTTGTTATGTTTCATCGTCAGTTACCGGTTTTTTTTGTTTGTTTTTTTTCAGGGGTGTTTGCAAAAGTATGCAACCCATAAGTTACGTTAATCTTCAGGTGAGCATGGCTAAAATCATAGAATGACCCTTTGCTTCTCTTCCTTTGTTGTTATTCGAGAAATATTCTAGAGACAGGACAGGGAGAGGCTACTTAGCAGTCGGCCCTACCCACTCCGACGGCAGTGGTGAGAAAACATTTGGCAAAGGCAGCAACAAGAGAATGGAGTTCCCCTCATTCTGCTACAGCCCCTCCCTTGGCTTCTCTGGGCTGTGCTCCGGCATGCTATATAGGCCCAGTTTTTTCTGGCTAAGAGAAGGTCTTTTTTCTTATCTGCCTTCTACCATTTCTACTCTTTAGTACTGGCTCACAGAATTGGGACCATTATTATTTCAAAGGGCATGCTCTCATTCAACACATGCAGTTTTAAATTAGAGCCCATAATTTTTGCTATCAAGAATGGGGGAGAATCTATGTTTCCTGGCAAAGCTTCACATCACTTCCATTATGTAATAATTTCCTTATTTCCTATACAATTTAGAGGGGAAAAAAAGAAAAACCCAGATAATTCCATTCTCTGCACTCTGAGTACCTTGTATGTATCACTAGCCTAAATCTTATCATTGGAGTAGGTTTAACCTGATTGTCTCTAACACCAAACTGTGAGTCTTTTGGAACACAATCAGATCTTATTATCTTTATATTCCTATGGCCCAGGACTCAGGTTGTGCTCAATATTTGTTTAAACAGATTAAAACAAAATGGAATTTAGTTAGAAATATGTGCAATCATGATAACAGGAAAAGTATGCTTTTACAAACCTCTATGTTCATGATACTTAAGAGAATTTGATGTAAAATATGCATCTGGACTACCAGATGGTGCTAGTTGTGAAGAATCTGCCTCTACTAGCAGGCAGACTAGGAGGAGACACAAGAGACCCAGGTTCGATCACTGGGTCAGGAAGATCCCCTAGAAATGGAAATGGTACCCCACTCCAGTATTCTTGCCTGGAAAATTGCATGGGCAGAGGAGTCTGTTGGGCTACATTCCACAGGGCCACAAACAGTCTAACATGACTGAGTGACTGAGCAGAGTAGGCCCAAATCAGAACTTAAATCTATTTAACAGTATATTTCAAATGTGAAGCATGCGAAACACATGCTTTGAGTGTCTTCATTTTCTTTCTTCAAAAATGTTATCAATATAAATGGCAACAAAAAACACAATATTTTGGCTAAACCAAATATAGTAACCCAAGCAGTTTGAAAGAGACAAGGTCAGGTTTAGCTCCTAGAAGAAATCAAAGAGCCAGCTGGTATCTGGTCAAGGAGAGGTTCTCTTCCAACAACAGAGACAACTCTACACATGGACATCACCAGATGGTCAATACCAAAATAAGATTGATTAAATTCTTTGCAGAAGATGGAGAAGCTCTATATAGTCAACAAAAACAAGACCTGGAGCTGACTGTGGCTCATATCATGCTGCTGCTGCTAAGTCGCTTCAGTCATGTCTGACTCTGTGCGACCCCATAGACGGCAGCCCACCAGGCTCCCCCGTCCCTGGGATTCTCCAGGCAAGAACACTGGAGTGGGGTGCCACTTCCTTCTCCAGTGCAAGAAAGTGAAAAGTGAAAGTGAAGTCACTCAGTTGTGTCCGACTCTTAGTGACCCCATGGACTACAGCCCACCAGGCCCTCCGTCCATGGGATTTTCCAGGCAAGAGTACTGGAGTGGGGTGCCACTGCCTTCTCCGGCTCATATCATGAGACCTTATTAAAAAATTCAGACTTAAATTGAAGAAAGTAGGGAAAATCACTCAGGCCATTCAGGTATCACCTAAATCAAATCCCTTATGATTATACAGTAGAAGTGACAAACAGATTCAAAGGATTAGATCTGATAGACAGAGCACCTGAAGAACTATGGATGGAGGTTAATAACACTGTTCAGGAGGCAGTGACCAAAACCATTCCAAAGAAAAACAAATGCAAGAAGGCAAAGTGTTTGGTACTTTGCCAACAAAGGTCCATATAATCAAAGCTATGGTTTTTCCAGTAGCCATGTATGGATGAGAGAGCTGGACCATAAAGAAGGTTGAGTGCCGAAGAACTGGTGCTCTCAAACTGTGGTGCTGGAGAAGACTCTTGAAAGTCCCCTGGACAGCAAGGAAATCAACCCAGAAGAGTCACTGGAAGGACTGATGCTGAAGCTGAAGCTCCAATACTCTGGCCACCTGAGGCAAAGAGCTGACTCACTGGAAAACTCCCTCATGCTGGGAAAGATTGAGAGCAGGAGGAGAAGTGGCAGATACAGGATAAGATGGTTGGATGGCATCATTGACTCAACGGACATGACTTTGAGCAATGCTGGAATATAGTGAAGGACAAGGAAGCCTGGTATGGTGCAGTCCATGGGATTGCAAAGAGTCGGACACAGCCTAGCAACTCAGCAACAACAAAGGTTCTCAAGATCAAGGCTGTCCTTACTGTGCCCTCTTCAGCACAGAAGCCCCACAGCCACGCTCTGCTCAGTTGACTGACTTCCTTGACTCGGCCCACTAACAACGTGCTCTTTCATTCCTGCTCTGCCTGTCCAGTTGTGTATCTTCCCTTTGCAAGTACACCCATGGAAGCTTTAGATCCAGATCACTACTTCTGACCACTCCACTAGCCCCTAAGAACCAATCTGCAGTTCTTATTGGCAAGGAGACAAAACCTTAATAGACAACCTAATTGTAGGTAAGGAACTTATTTATTAACATACCTTCAAGACTTTATCACCAGGTACTCCTTTATATACCATCAGGAGAAGTACAGCCTGACAGATAAACTCCAAGGTCTAAGCTTACTTAAAGAAAAAGTAGACTTTCTAAACTTTATATTAGTCTTCAGAATTTTCAAATTAGTTGTTGTGGAAAACACAATAATTAAATGAAATACTCAAATTATTTTAAAATGACACAGACATCACTGTGATATTTACCTGACTTGTCTGAGAAATACGACGAGTACGGTTATAAAGGGCCATGCTGTCTCCCTCTCGGGTCCTTTCAATTCTCCATCCCCAAGCCAGCATAGTTTTTAAAGATTCTTTGATTGGCCAGCGATAAATTTCTTTTTCCTAGAAAGAAAAAAAAGATAAAAGGATGGCATATTATGAACCTAAATAAAAGTTTAAAATATTTAACGCTTTGTTCTGAAATACTCTACCTTCACCTAAACATTTTTGATTAGCACTGTTTATTTAAAAATAAAAAAGGAAAGTAAAAACTCTGAAGAGCAGAATGTGAGCTGAAATCTAGTTTGACTAATGATGCTAAGAGGGATCCTGGCTTACTATAGCATGAGGTTAATTTTCTTTAGTTTCCCTAGAAAGCAGGATCACTATTAGGAAAAAGTTCCAGATTATATGACATGTGCTTGACAGCATTTCTACAATCTGAATAAACAGAGAAGTAACTTATTCTATAAGCAGGGAGCCAGAAAATCCTTTACAGTTCATTTGTCAAGATACTGCTTTTCCCCCAACAGAAGTAAAGTACATGAAAACATAAATAATAAAAATACTAAAGTATATTACTTCATTATAACTTAACAAAAGACTCTTTAGATTGATAAGAATATTTTCTAAAGTTCTTAAATATATAGAAGAGGAATAAAAATTTTTTAAAAAACAGAAAAATATTACATAGAAAGGAGAATAACCAGTTAAATACTGACAGAAAATTGGATTATGAAGAAAAAGAAGACAAAAAAAATGTAAAAAGGAGACCTTTGAGAAAGGGTATAAATAGTATGTATAAAGAAGACATTTTAATAAGAAATTTACATAGCAAAAACTTCCACCCCCAAATTAAAGCTACGTAAACTTAAAAAAAGTCACCTTTTCAGATAATAGTTTATATGGCTTCATTAATGGTTGAACTTTAGATGAGTCTGAATATATTTCTCCATAAATCCATCCATTTGCCAACTAAAAAAAAATCAAAATTGTTTTACATGCATTAATTTTAGAGTGTAGGTGTGCATGTGTTTAAGTATGTACTTGATAAATTTAAAATCAACCAAGATAAGCATTAAGGTTTGAACTTTTATCCAGTATAAGTCAATATAAAGATTTTCATCCTAGTCAATATTATTTTGAGTGATCACCTGGAACAATTTTTTGTTTGTTTGTTTCTCAGACCAATTTTGTTTGTTTGTTTGTTTCCCCTCACCACAGGGAAAGTGGTGAGTCATAACAACTGGACCACCAGGGAATTTCCCGGCATACATTTTTTTTATGCAGAGATGAATAGCATCCAGCCTTCCTTAGACAGATCTGTGATTATGTCAATCGCCCTCCCCTAGGAGGCAGCTACAGGCTGCACAGCCAATGTGATATTCATTTTAGCTCATCATGTTTAACTAAGGACCTCAACCTGTGACACATGTATGTGAGACACTCATTTTAATCTGAAGTGGCTGTTTAATTTGGAAGCCTCCCTAAATAGTGCTATATGTTTTGCTATTCCTATGTTCAATGACCTATCAACACATTCGTCCCACATGCTTTTGCCCATATAATCTGGCACACTTCACTGTTTCCCTGTATGTCAATGGAATCTGAATAACTAGGCTGAAACAGCTCAGGACCACTTTCCTGTAAACTTCCTCTCCATCACCACCCCCCAACAGCTTAGTATCTAATAGAGTCTTTAAATAGGGCAGATACTTTACTCTTACTGACTCACCTACTAACATGGTTAAATTACTGAACAAAGAATAAGTCACATGCTTAACAAAAATGGGGTTTCTTAGAGGAAGGAAGGGACTGGTTGGCCAGGGCAAGGATTGAAACTGGGTAATACTGAATTGCCACGTGACACAAACATCTTTTGGAACTATTGCTGTTTGATTTTCCCTTCAGCAAAGCAGTGTATCCTCATTTTAGATTCCTGCATCATCTCAACTTAATTTCTCTGACAAACCTATTTTAACCATCTTCTTTCAAGTTTTACTAGGCTCAACTGAAATGTGACAACTGTGCACGATGTTTCCTCTAGGAAAAAATCTCATAAAAGTATGTAGGACTTGTGTCAGACATTGGGGCTACTTAGTTATCTCATTCAAGTCGCTCCTCTTTTATAGACAATGCAAATAAAACATGCCATCTTGCCCTGTAAGGGAAATGAAGATCTATTTAGTGATAAGAGATGCAACTGAAGACAAGAAGATGTAAATAATTACTAAATTCTGATTAAAAATTTTCAAGATCTTTTTGTAATGTAAAATTACACATAAAAGGTAAAGTTTTCTTAAAAGATTTCTGGATGCAGAGTCACTATGTCTTACTGAATTTGTCTTCCCGAGTTTATTTTTGTGTATGATGTTAGGAGGTGTTCTAATTTTATTCGTTTACATGTAGCTGTCCAGTTTTCCCAGCACCATTTATTGAAGAGGCTGTCTTTGCCCCATTGTATTCTTGCCTCTATGGTCAAAAATAAGGTACCCATAGGTGCATGGGTTTATTTCTGGGCTATCTTGTTCCATTGGTCTATATTTCTGGTTTTGTGCCAGTACCATATTGTCTTGATGACTGTAGCTTTGTAGTATAATCGGAAATCAGGAAGGTTGATTCTTCTAGCTCCATTCTTATTTCTCAACACTGCTTTGGCTACTGAGGTCTTTTGTGTTTCCATATGAATTGTGAAATTTTTTGTTCTAGTTCTGTGAAAAATGCCATTGGTACTTTGACAGGGATTGCATTGAATCTGTAGATTGCATTTGGTAGTATAGTCATTTTCATAGTATTTATTCTTCCTACCCAGGAACATGGAATATCTCTCCATCTGTTTATGTCATCTTTGATTTCTTTCATTAGTGTCTTATAATTTTCTGTGTACAGTTCTTTTGTCACATAAGTTTATTCCTATATATTTAATTCTTTTTGTTGCAATGGTGAATGGGATTGACTCCTTAATTTTTCCTTCTGATTTTTCATTGTTAGTATATAGAAATGCAAGTCATTTCTGTGTATTCATTTCGCAACTTTGCTAAATTCACTGATTAACTCTAGTAATATTTTGATACTATCTTTAGAGTTCTCTTCTTCTCTTGGCTTCCCTGGTGGCTCAGATGGTAAAGTGTCTGTCTGCAATGTGGGAGACCTGGGTTTGATTCCTGGCTCGAGAAGATCCTCTGGAGAAGGAAATGGCAACCCACTCCAGTACTCTTGCCTGGAGAATCCCATGGACGGAGGAGTGTGGTAGGCTATAGTCCATGGGGTTGCAAAAAGTTGGACACGACTGAGCTACTTCACTTTCTTTAGAGTTTTCTATGTGCGGTATCATGTCATCTGCAAACAGTGAGAGCTTTACTTCTTCTTTTCTGATCTAGATTCATTTTTCTTCTCTGATTGCTGTAGCTAGGACTTCCAGACCTATGTTGCATAATGGTGGTGCAAGTGGACACCCTTGTCTTGTTCTAATCTTAGGGGGAATGCTTTCAGTTTTTCACCATTGAGAATAATGTTTGCTGTAGGCTTATCATATATGGCCTTTACTATGTTGAGGTAGGTTCTTTCTATGCCCATTTTTTGAAGTTTTCATTATAAATGGGTGCTGAATTTTGTCAAAGGCTTTTTTCTGCATCTATTGAGATTATCATATGGTTTTTATTTTCAATTTGTTAATATGGTGTATCACACTGACTGATTTGCATATATTGAAGAATCCTTGCATCCCTGGAATAAACCCAACTTGATTGTGGTGTATGAGCTTTTTGATGTTGCTGAATTCTGTTTGCAAAAATTTTATTGAGGATTTTTGCATCTATGCTCATCAGTGATATTGGCCTGTAGTTTTCTTTTTTTGTGTTGTCATTGTCTGGTTTTGGTTATCAGAGTGATGGTGGCCTTGTAGAACGAGTTTGGAAGTGTTCCTTCTCCTGTAATTTTTTGAAAGAGTTTTAGAAGAATAAGCATTAGCTATTCTCTACATGTTTGATAGAATTCTCCTGTGAAGCCATCTGGTCCCAGGCTTTTGTTTTTTGGGAGATTTTTGATCACAGCTTCCATTTCAGTGCTTATAATTGGGTTGTTCATAATTTCTATTTCTTCCTGGTTCATTCCTAAGAATCTAAGAATTCTAAGAATCTATTTCTTCCTGATCATTCCTAAGAATCTATCAGTTTCTTCCAGGTTATCCATTTTATTGCCATATAGTTGTTCATAATAGTCTCTTAAAATCCTTTGTACTTCTGCATTGTCTGTTATAACCTCTCCTTTTTCATTTCTAATTTTGTTGATTTGATTTCTTCTCTCTTCTTGATGAGTCTGGATAAGGCTTCTTCTTTGGTTCTTCTTAAAGAACCAGCTTTTAGTTTTATTAATCTTTAGTATACTTTCTTTTTCACTTATTTCTGCTTTGATCTTTATGATTTCTTTCCTTCTACTAATTTTGGGGGCTTTTTTGTTCTTCTTTTCCCAGTTGTTTTAGGTGTAAAGTTAGGTTGTCTATTTGATGCTTTTCTTGTTTCTTGAGGTAGGATTGTATTGCTATAAACCTCCTTCTTAGAACTGCTTTTGCAGAATTCCATAGGTTTTGAGTTGTGTTTTCATTGTCATTTGTTTCTAGAAATTTTTTGATTTCCCTTTTGATTTCTTCAGTAACCTGTTGGTTATTTAGAAACATGTTGTTTGTGTTTCTTACAAATTTTTTCTTGTAAATGATATGTAGTCTCACAGTGTTGTGGTCAGGGAAGATGCTTGATACAACTTCAATCTTCTTAAATTTCCTGAGGTTTGATTTGTGACCCAAGATGTGGTTAATCCTGGAAAATGTTCTATGTGCACTTGAGAAGAAGGTGTATTCTTCTGCATTTGGATGGAATGTCCTGAAGATATCACTGAGACCCAGCTCATCTAATGTATCATTTAAGACTTGTGTTTCCTTATTAATTTTCTGTTTTGATGCTCTGTCCATTGGTGTGAGTGGGGTGTTAATGTCTCCTACTATCATTGTGTTACTGTCAATTTCTCCTTTTATGTCTGTTAGTATTTGTCTTATGTATTGAGGTGCTCCTATGGTGGGTTCATAGATATTTACAATTGCTATGTCTTCCTCTTGGATTGATCCCTTGATCATTATCTAGTGTCCTTCCTTATCTCTTGTAATCTTCTTTATCTTAAGGTCTATTTTGTCTGATATGAGGATTGATACTCCAGCTTTCTTTTGCTTCCCATTTGCAGGAAATCTATTTTTCCATCCTCTCACTTTCAGCCTACATGTGTCTTTAGGTCTGAAGTGGGTTTCTTGTAGACAGCATATATTTATATGGGTCTTGATTTTGTATCCATTCAACCAGTCTGTGTCTTTTGGTTGGAGCATTTAGTCCATTTACATTTAAAGTAATTATTGATATACATGTTCCTATTGCCATTTTCTTAATTGTTTGGGGTTGATTTTGTACATCTTTTTTATTCTCTTGTATTTCTTGACTATATAAGTCCCTTTAACATTTGTTGTCGGAGAAGGCGATGGCACCCCACTCCAGTACTCTTGCCTGGAAAATCCCATGGATGGAGGGGCCTGGTGGGCTGCAGTCCATGGAGTCACTAGGAGTCGGACACGACTGAGCGACTTCACTTTCACTTTTCACTTTCATGCATTGGAGAAGGAAATGGCAACTCACTCCAGCGTTTTTGCCTGGAGAATCCCAGGGACGGGGGAAGCCTGGTGGGCTGCCGTCTATGGGGTTGCACACAGTCGGACACGACTGAAGCAACTTAGCAGCAGCAGCAGCAGCAACATTTGTTGTAAAGCTGGTTTGGTGGTACTGAATTCTCTTAACTTTTGCTTGTCTGAAAAGCTTTTTATTCCTGCATTAATTTTGAATGAGATCCTTGCCAGGTACAGTAATCTTAGCTGTAGATTTTTCCCTTTCAGTACTTTAAATACTTCCTGCCATTCTCCTCTGGCTTGCAGAGTTTCTGCTGAAAGATCAGCTGTTAAGAGTATGGGGTTTCCCTTGTATGTTACTTGTTGCTTCTCCCTTGCCGCTTTTAATATTCTTTCTTTGCATTTGGTCTTAGTTTGATTAGATTGTATGTCTCTTGGCATGTTTCTCCTTGTGTTTATCCTGTATGGGACTCTCTGTGCCTCTTGGACTTGATTTGACTATTTCCTTTTCCACGTTGGGGAAATTTTCAACTATAATCTCTTCAAAAATTTTCTCATACCCTTTCTTTTTCTCTTCTTCTTCTGGGACCCCTATAATTCAAAGGTTGGTACGTTTGATATTGTCCTAGAGGTCTCTGAGATTGTCTTCAGTTCTTTTCATTCTTTTTACTTTATTCTGCTATTCAGAAGTTATTTTTACCATTTTATCTTCTAGCTCACTGATTTGTTCTTCTGCTTCAGATATTCTGCTACTGATTCCTTCCAGAGTATTTTTAATTTCAGTAATTGTATTGTTTGTCTCTGTGTGTTTATTTTTTAATTCTTCCAGGTCTTTGTTAATTGATTCTTGCATTTTCTCCACTTTGTTGTCAAGGTTTTTGATCATTTTTACTATTGTTATTCTGAATTCTTTTTCAGGTAGTTTGCCTATTTCCTCTTCATTTATTTGGACTTCTGTGTTTCTAGTTTGTTCCTTCATTTGTACAGTATTTCTCTGCCTTTTCATTATTTTTTTTAACTTATTGTGTTTGAGGTCTCCTTTTCCCAGGCTTCAAGGCTGAATTCTTTCTTCCTTTTCATTTTTGCCCTGATAAAGTTGGTCCAGGGGTTAGTGTGAGATTTGTGCTGATTTTTTGTTTGTTTGTTTGTTTGACCTCTGATGGGCAAGGCTGAGTGAGGGGGTAATCCTGTCTGCTGATGATTGGGTTTGTATTTTTGTTTTGTTTGTTATTTAGATGAGGAGTCCTGCACAGAGTGCTACTGGTGGTTGGGTGATGCTGGGTCTTGTATTCAAGTGGTTTCCTTTGTGTGAGTTCTCACTATCTGATACTCCCTAGGGCTACTTCTCTGGTAGTCTAGGGTCTTGGAGTCAGTGCTCCCACCCCAAAGGCTCAGGGCTTGATCTCGAGTTTTGCATAGTTCTATATATTCTTTCCTCTGGTCAGGTACTCCTGTCTGCTCTCAGCTGGTGTTCTGCATGCACTTCTGTGTTTGAAGGTGTATTTCTAATGTATCCATGGAGAGAGATGTACTCTACATCCAACTACTCCTTCATCATCTTATTCTAACACTGTGCTTTTTATGAACACAAATATTCTTATTCATAGGTATATCCTATGTACATCCATGGCAGAGCTAAATATTATATTAGCAAATCATAATTAAATGTTCTTTCCTAATCTAATGCTCATACTTGAAAGCAGAAAATTGGCATGGTCAGAAATATGTGAGCCAGAATCAGTCATTAGGCACATTCATTAATGATTTAGAATGTGATGTTCTTTTACCTTATCCATTGACCACTTGTCATGGGCATGTTCTGCATATTTGTTAATGAAGTATTCCAACTTCTCAGGAATTGTAATGCTATGAGAAAAACAAAGAAAAGAGGCTTGATTTTCACAGAATTTTCAGGGAATCATTCATAATTTATTCCACAGCTTATGACTGTTCATATCTCATTCAATGCAAAACTGTTAAAAAATTGGTTTAACAAGGTATTACTTTTCCATATGGTAGAAACAGTATGAGAAAAGTCAAGCGAATAAGGTTCTATCTGCTCATCTTATATTTATTCATACTTTATATCTTAATATAAATTATATACAATAAAAATTTAAATAGTATGAGAAAAATAATTTAAATGTATGCAAGAAAAGGACAATAGATTGCACCAATTTTTTTTTTAATTTGAATGAAGATATAGTTAGATAAGGAGCTTAAAGACATACTTTACTCTCACATTGGTCCTTTGAAGTTATTCTTTTTTGATTTTAATCTCTTCTGCAACAACTATAAATGGGTAAAAGGCTGCTAAAATCTGATTTGTAACATTTTTTAAATGTACTAAAATTAATTTTAAGTTAATTGAATATAACCAGTGATGTGTTAATGATTTTAAATAATAATGATCTATATATAAATTCTAAGTGTTACTAATATGAACAATAGGGAAAAGCATTTAATCAATTCTTGCTTTATGATTTTGATAACATTTCTTCTTGAGTTCTTTCATGTTTAAATAAATATTTAATCTCTCAAACAGACATGAAGTCCATGCAGTTGGTGACCAAGTCTGATGGTAAATATAAGACTTGGTACTATTACATATATCTATCAATGAAAAACTAAGTATGCATATAATTCCATTCACTGATGAAAATAACTTATTAATGCAGTTAACTTTGAGAATAGAATTATAAGACCTGATATAATGAGGTTTACTGTTCTTTTCTCGCATGTTATTAGTTGGTAACTGAACTTTATTACACACATTTAAAAAACAATACGTAAAAATCATACAGATGTAGACACTACTGATATCACTATGCAAACCTAATCTGTTAAGAGGTCCCCAAAGGGGTAAACTGAGGTAAATTAATATACATGCCCAGCATTTACTCATTAATTGGATTCAATTAATCAACATCAAAGCCATGACACAGTTCTGATGTTATTTGAAAATTCTGGATTACATTGTATGTTAGCAAACCACAAACTTACCCACGTAGGAATGTGAACATGTGACATTTTGGTTTACTTACTTTAGAAGAGATACAAAGGATCAATCAATCACATAAGCCAAATACTGGGGGGTAGAGTCTTTTCTCACAGGACTGTCATCAAATACCAAACATGCAAATTTAAGGCATTATCAAACTAACGGCATACCACTTGGGTCAAAATTTTGATCTGGTTATGGAAGCTAAACCAGCTGGGGGGACACAAGAGGCCTGAAAGTTGAACACCCAAGTAAATTCAGATGCTGGGGATGATAACCACCAAGTGACTACCTTGCTAATACTGATCTTGCTGAGTGACTACAGAATGGATAAGACAATGTGGCATGAAGAACAGCCTCTTTGCAAGTGGGAAACCATGATTCTACTCAAAGATGGTAACAAAAACAAAAGTGCTGAGACCTCAAACACCTAACATACCCAAACACCTGATCTGCAGAACAATTTACACAACCAGGTCCATGGAAGAACTTCATAATGTTAGGTAACAGTGTATCTGTAGTTGAGATTGTCACACTGCACCCTCACTGCACGCTAAATTTTTCAGAGATATTCTCATTTGATATTCCGTTCACTCTCATGCTGTGTTTTATGAGGCTGAACACTGACTGCTAACCCCAGGCCTGGCTGAGATGTAGTGATGATGAATAATGCCCCATTGCTCGTAAGAAATAGCCTTGCCTGCATGCTGGAAACATCCTAGTCAAAGACTCTACACAGAGGTTGACTGAAATTACTAATTTAACATTTAGGGTAGAACTTCAACTAAAAAGATAACTGATATCCTTTCTTGATTCTCATGATTATAGATATAACCATGTGGTTACATACAGAGAATCCTGGTGATGTTAAGAGTGTATCTCTTAGGAGGTACATCTTATCAATTTCTGGTATTCATGTAACCATTAGTATTACTACTATCATTTCATCAAGTAAAGGGACCCCTATTAAAAGGATACCAATTCAAAGGGGGCATGGATGAGAGAAAGTTCACTTTAGTACCTTATTCAATTTCAGACTTCACACATCATTTACAATAAAAATCTGCTGCAATAGAAAGAGTCCATACTTTGAGGTATCAACAGGTTGTGGATTAAAGTTCCCTTCAGAATCCATTGATGACTGTTTTTCCATCATACTGACATAATTTGACTCCATGTAGTCTGGAGGCAAAGCTCCCGCAACTGCACTCAGGCAAGGCAGTGCCAGTTTGAAAAGTTCTTGTTCATATTTCTGGAAAGAAATGGAGGACCAAAAAAATAAATATCCCATTACAACTTGGCAAAAGTTGTCAACATGAGCACTGCGACTGACACGATGTTGTAGGAGAAAATCTGAATTACCTTCAGCTAACTCAATTCCCCCAAAGATTCTTTTTCTAGAAAATGGAAAGTGAAAGTGAAGTGTGAAGTTGCTCAGTCATGTCTGACTCTTTGCAACCCCGTGGACTATAGTCCACCAGGCTCCTCTGTCCATGGGATTCTCCAGGCAATAATACTGGAGTGGGTTGCCATTTCCTGCCCCAGGGGATCTTCCCAACCCAGGGATCAAACCCAAGTCTCCTACATTGCAGGCAGATGCTTTAACCTCTGAGCCACCAGGAAAGCCCCAGAAAACGGAAAATATGGCCTTAAATCCCACCAAACATAAGAGAAACTGAAGCTTTTTACTGAAGTTGTAGCATAAAAAGAATAAAATCTTTGCTTCTCTAAAAGTTTGTTTTCCAACATGTGAAGTGAGGTGAACTTGAATATTCAAAGTGTACAATATGCTTTTACAACATAAACATGATTTCAGTCGAGGAGTACATTAGTTATAGTTTATCACAGCTAGTTACAGATTATTGCTGTACCACAGTATAAAGACTATATATGAAAAATACCTAAAGGATAACACCCAGAGAGTAAGAAATTTTAATTTTATACCTTGCATTTCAAGGTATAAAAAAAATTCTGAACAGAGAAACAACTTTTACAGGAAAAATGTATAACCAAAACTTCCAGGGAAAAATATATTAGTTACATAGTTAAACTGTATTTACAGATTTTTTAAAAAATCAAAAATAATAATTATTTTAAAGTTATCTCACTTTAGATGGCTGTGATAGTTATTAGGTTATTTCTTGTCTTTAGATCCAACTTTCTCCTTCTGTACTCTGCTTTGTGATGCCGGGGCTGAGAGTATGCAAACCACTTCTCTGCTTTGCCAGCTGGCTCTCACCAGGCCCTGAGAATTGCAGGTGCTCAGGGAGATGGAAGGCTGAGGAAGGAGGCGGGACTTGCTCCTCCCCTCTGCTTCCTGTTTTTGAGCGCACCATCCTAGCAAAGCTTCTTCCACTGGCACTTGCTCTTCCTTACAGTAGCAGCAGTCGAATCCAGGTCACAGGTTTTCCAACCTTTGCAGAGCTAACTTCTCTGTACCCTCCTTGGAGAGATGGCAGCACCAGCCAAGCAGAAGCCCCTACTCAGAGGTCAGAGTTTTAGTTCTGCAGGGAATCCCTCCTCTACATTTCTAAATGTTAATGATTCTAGTCTCTTGTCTGTTTTCAGTCCTTAGGGCCACAGATGTTTCTGCACTGTTGTCTCCACCGTATCTTAGGGTCCTCTTTTTATCCTTTCAGTTAGCAACTTTACACCTACTTTCTAGTTAACAATTTTATACCTATTTAATAATTCTCTGTTCAAACATCTGGTGAGATTTTCGCTCCTAAGGGGACTTTGAGTGATCATTTGGGCTGTCATTTACTGAGATTAGGAAGACCGGGGAAGGAAGAACTAGGAGAGTGAGGGGGAGAAATCAGAAATTCTACCTTGGTCATAATACTTTGAGATGCCTGCTAGATGTCCCAGCAGACATGTGGACATGGTGGGCTGTTAGACAATCTGAAGGTAAGGGAAAATGTCCTATCTGGAGATATAAATTTGGGAAGCATCAGCAAAAAGATGGGAGAGTCACCCAGGGAGAGACCATAGACAGACAGAGATCAGGGCCTGGGACCAAGCCCTGGGTTACAACAACATTTAGAGATAAAGCTGAACCAGTGTGGCCAGTGAACAAGAGAAAAATCACAAGTGTGTGGGATCTTGAAAGACAAAAGAGTTCAGTTTTTCAGGAAAAAGTAGATTGCTGAACTCTACTGAAAGATGGAGGAGAGGGGGACAGAGCAGTGACCACTGGATTTAGCAATATGGAGCTTGACTTTGTCAAACACTGCACTGTGGAATGATGGGGCTGGAGCTAGCCTGGGGTGAGGTGAAGTGTTCATGGGAATTGAGGACTGAAGCCAGGATTGGGAATTAAGAAGGTTACTGACAATAATGCACTCAGTAAAAAAAAAATAAATAAATAAAGTTATCTCACTTTAAGTGCTTTTAAAGTGCAAATTCTTCTAAAAATACGTTCTACATATTGTTTTAAAAGGACTCTCAGTTTCCCAAACACAATTCAACAAGAAAAAGCATTCAGATGCAGCTACCACATGTTGTCACAGATAAACTTCCTTTATTATGTAGCAAACTTCTGTTATACTAGTCCAGTCATCTGATAATGTCTGTCTGGGAATTCAAACTGATTTTGATTAATGATTTAAGCATAAGCATAGCAAGCATGTTCTGATTTTCACTGAAATACTATGCTTCAGTTTCCTGAAAAGTGTACAAAACCATTCACTGCAAATATGGCAAATATTAGAGGATGTCATGCACTTAAAGCAAGAGTGAATGCAGACACTTAAGTCACCATAGCAGCAAAGTGTGAAAAGTCAATAAGGCTACTGGAATATTATAATTTTATGAGCTTTAATACTTAACATTTTTACATTTGACAAGATTTCTTCAGGCTTTATAAGATTGGGGAGGTGACTGATGAGGAAGGGTTTGAGTCCAAGTAAGTCCAAATATACCAGAAACTGATCAATCCATGTGAATAATTTGCTAAAATGCTTAGCCATTTTCAAGTCAAAAAGTGTTGTAATTACAAGAAACATGTTACCATCATGACTATGAAAAGTCAATATAAATTGCATTCTCAACATTTGTTATAAAGAGAAAAAAACAAAACTATGTCAAGTCTTGCTAAGTAAAGGCAGCATCTCACTATTCTACTAGGAACACTTTCTTATCAAGGACCTATGGTTCTTCAATTATTTTATGATACAAATACATCCACAAAAGATTAAATTACCTTCTGAGACAGGGTAAATTACCTTTTGAGACAGGGCATCAAAGATGCCCCAGAACAGCTTTCTTGACAAATGAAGTTCTTCTTCTGAGGCAGCTCCAAAGTTGCCCCACCCTCCAGGCAGGCAGTAATATTTCCAGCATCTTTCATAATGATTTGTCAGCAGCTAGGTAGGGAAACAATTATAAGAGCACTGAACTAAAGATACTTCAATTTTTTTTTTTTTTTCAATTTCCTCCCAATGGCATTCTAATGCCATGTAACAAGGCCAAGTGAAAGAAAACTACTCAATTCCATATGAATTCTTTTGGAAAACATTATTACCTTATATAGGATATCTCTTTAAGATTTAACACTGATTACAAGATAAAGACCAAACACCCAATTTCACAAATTATCTCGAAAAGAATTCTTTAGGAGGTTGTTTGGCTATCTATGTACTGAGATCTACTTTAGTTGCTATCATTTACTCATAATTTTATGACTTGTTGTCTCCTGGAATCCATGCATTTAACAAACTGATTGATGTCAGGGTGATCCAGAGGATACAGCACCTAAAATGTGCATTCTCAGGGGATAGTACCTCTGGATATTTTTGCTTCCTCTCTGCCTATCCTTAATCATTACACTTCATGATTCCATTATTTAGTAACTCTTTGGATAATGTATTCGTGATTAATAAACTAGGAAATAGTCACAACTAATTGCCAAATTAATAAAATGATCTTTATAAAGAAACTATATATTTTGGACTCTTACCTATATCTAACAAGGAAAATAAACTGATAAGAGTTACTCCTATTAAAACTAACTACATATCTTGCTGTAGACATATTTTTTCTCGCTTAGTATCCTTCTCAGTTACAAAACACACAAACACACAATTTAGGAATCTCAAATGATGAAATACTGAGATCTAATTTGCTTGGAATAACATAGAACTATCTATAATGCAAACGAGTTTTATCACATGAAGCGATCCTGTATCTTTTTTTAGGTATCTTCTAGCTCATTTGTACCAAGAAAATTCTATGTGACAAGCATTATCCCAGGTAAAAATGGGATTTTCAGCAAGGACAGAAATTACTTTACAAAATTCATTAATTTTCGTAGGTTTATTAAACCAAAATTAATTTTCATAGAGAAAGACTGTTTTTGTTAAATACCTTGGTATGTTTAGTGTAATGGCAGCTCGAAAAATAGCAGCTCATTTTTATCTCAAACCTCTTTGTATAGCACTTATACTGTGTGGCCATGAGAAAAAAATATAATGCTTACCAGGTGGCAGAGCAGAGTGGTCATCTATAAAAAGTCCATTACAGGACAATGACCTCCATGCACAGACCATGCCACTAGATCATTTATTAGTATACACCTTTTTGGAAGGAATGATGCTAAAGCTGAAACTCCAGTACTTTGGCCACCTTATGCTAAGATTTAACTCATTGGAAAAGACTCTGATGCTGGGAGGGATTGGGGGCAGGAGGAGAAGGGGACGACAGAGGATGAGATGGCTGGATGGCATCACTGACTCAATAGATGTGAGTCTGAGTGAACTCCGGGAGTTGATGATGGATAGGGAAGCCTGGCATACTGCAGTTCATGGGGTCTCAAAGAGTCAGACACGACTGAGCAACTGAACTGAACTGAACATCTTAATCCTCAGTCTGGATTGGGATATTCAACGACAAGAAAATATTCCAAGTCAATAAGACAGAATGAGACTTGATCATTTCCTGTACAGAATAATAAAGCTGGGAAGCAAATATGTCAGGGAATTGTCTATACTCTATGGTAAACCGCAACTGCATATACATAAGGATTATTTTGAACCTTATGAGATGATATTTGGAAACTGTCATTTGATTACAGACTTAGAAAATGTTGTTTTTAAAAATCTATTCTTAATGACATGAGGTTGTTAATACTTTAGGCCAGGCCTATTACCATGTTTCCATGGTATATAAGAATATATTGGCTTGAGAATATATTGGCTCATCTTTTTCTTGTGGCCTGTTTTCTTTCCACTGACTTCTATTTCCACTGACATACAGTAAACCAATCTTAGGATTTCTCTGGCCTTTTATTACTTGTTTATTTAGGCTGATGTACACACAAATACAACTTACATGTCCATTTCAATAACTGGAAGAAATTTTCCAGCATCCAATATTAAACATGATGAATTTAAGAAATGTACATATTGTAATAGGAAACAAAGTCAGAGTACCCAGTAATCAAATAACTACAAACATTTCCTGTACTTACCTTAAGAGGCATCTTTGCATGTTCATTTAATAATGGGACATCAAATACTAATCTTCTGAGTAAGTGTTGCATCATAGAAGGTCTCAATTGGCTGGTGGAACAAAGCTAATTTTAATAATGAATATCTAATAATGTTTAAACTAAGTAGATAATTCATTAAACCAGATTATACACCCCAAGAACCTATACCTACACTTCTCTTCAGATGATGTTAATTTTAGGTGTTCCTAATTCAAAGATTAACTGAGAGTTATGTAATTTCATAAAAGGTTATATTTCAAACTCATCTCTAGCTCCCTGATCTGAAAATCAACCTTCATTTGCTACAGCAGATGTTCCTTTTCAGCCCCTTCTCTTCTCACCAGTCATAACCACAGAGCCCACTGTTCCTATTAATTTAGTAAATGCTAGTCTCTCTTTTCAGTGGGTGGGAAGGGTCTCAGGGACTAGATCAGAAGCAGAAAAAGGAGGGAGTGTAGGAGCAAGAGGAAGAGAAAAAGACTAAGAAATTTTGCCAGAGGAGGAAGGGAAAGAAAACTAACACCCTATGACCATTTATTATTCTGGTAATCCCGAGTGCTTCACCTCATTTAATATTTTGAAAAAATCAGTGAGACAGGTTTTGATTCCATTTCACAGAATTGTAGGGTCGGGGAACTAAGATTATGAACTAATCTCTAACATCTCTCAGTCCCATCTGGCTCCTACACCCATACACTCATTCCATTGTGAGTGAAAACCCTTCTTTCATCGATGTTCTGGACAGACTGCAAGCTTTCACCTCCGAGAGCTCCTGTCTATTAGAAAGAAACCAGTAACCTAGGTAGGGGTCTAAGAAATTGTCACTTGCACTTGTCAGAACTTCACAAGAAGATAAATGTTTCTGGATTTCATAGTGAGACCCTTGATTTTCATCACTGTCAAACATAGGTCATACTTTCCTATTATTACTATAATACTAGATTTTTTTTTACCTTTAATAAGTCTCTTTTTTCTCTTTTCTCTTCTAGAAGAGGAGTTAAAACCATTACACACAGTTGAAAGGTTAATCCTACACTAACACAGAAAGGGATTCCCCATACAACCACCTCACCCACCAACATCCAGAATAGCATCATCAGTCCAACACCATATTCAATGGCTAGATACCTGTAGAGTCTTGGAGGAACACTCCTGAATTTGATCAGGAGCAACAGTGCTCTGGTAAGACTCATAACTCGGTACACGGCAATGACTAACATGAATTAATTTTTTGGTCTGGAAATTGTTGCTAACATTCATAACAATTTGTCAAGGACCACAGAGTAAATTCTCTCATTTAAAGAAACATGAATTCGATTTCACAGTCCACTTACCCACAAATAGAGAGTAAACACACTTCTATGGAATCCCGTTGAGCTTTGGTAAGTGAGCAGCCCTTAGAAAGCCTGTACACAGTGTGAAGTAATGAGTCAATGAGAGAAGCATGGTGCTCGGTGCCAGCAAAAAGAGGAGCACACCTTGTTAACAAGGGTAACACGGCTGTGCACAGGTACCGATTGAGCGCCAGGGCCATGTCTGTAGCACTCAAAGCAGCCTGGAAGGGAATTGGAGAGGAGACTGTCATTTGCGTTGGTCAGGAGACAACTTTCAAAGGGATCATACATGTGGACATGTTATTTCACTATCCAGAAATTTACAAGAGTATGTAATATAGAAATGGATTCCTCTGTTATAGCTTTAACTGTGGTTCATATACTTTTTTTTAACCACTAAAAACAACAGATTTTCAATTGCTCATCAACAGATAAAAATGAATGAAATAATATCTATCTCTGCAAAAAGCCACAGAAGTTCATGTTCTATAATAAAATGTCAAAGGTAGAATGGATGAAAGATGAAAGATGCTAATGATAGCGAAGAGTGGGAGAGTCTCCCTTTACTAGGAGAGGACAAAGAAAGGAGTTTATTCTCACAGTAAATTTCAAACACTTTATACTCATGTTGTATATATACTCATCGTATTTATACTCATGTCAATCAGAATCAACAATCAAAGGTTGATTGTTTTACCATGTTATCATCTGTGATACTTGGGTTCAGAAATTCACATGAACACAACCAAAAAAAGGAAAAAGAATTCAGTTTCATTTTTCTGATTCTCCTCTCACGGTTTTCATGTGGGAGCTATTGCCAACTCAAGATCTGATTTCCTCTGATATCAACAAGACATATAATTGAGAATAAAACAAGGTATTATTACAACTACTAGAATAACATTTAGCATTCCAGCTTATTTTAAAAATGTTTCAAATAGCAGAACATTTACACTGATGTTCGCAGGTTCTTGACATGGGCTACTGATCTCACAAAGCAGATTTTAATTTATATGTACATTAAAAAATGAATACGCCAGAGTGATACTGTAGTTGGAAAGACTTAACAATGCTCACTAGACCTTTTTAATACTTTAATTGCTTTTACTGAGATGCACAATTATTTATGTGGACTTAGAAGTTGAACAGGAACCACTGTGACCGCCCTAATTAGAGTTATATAAACTTCTTACTGTCTTCCATTGCACTGATAAGAATTTTTACTGTCCTCTTCAGGTTGTACATTTTCTCCACTATTCAGTAAATTCCTTGAGGATATAGTCTATCTTATTTTCTATTTACTCTCTGCTACCATAAAAAAATTGGCACTCGATAAACATGTGGGGGCAATGAATGAATGAATGACTATATCTGTGAAAGAATATCAGATGGCAGAGACTGAAGAGTTAAAAGTTGCAGAAGTCATCCGTTCAAATCATTACCGTGTCTAAAGAAGCAGCAGCCCGGAGATCTGGCAGAAAGCCAACCTCGAGAAGATGGAGGAGGAAATCTTGAACCTCAATTCCATAGACCCTGTCAAGGAACAAAACCATGGCTGCCTTGTGATCTGGACAAAACCCTGCAGACATGTCAGGCTCCACCACATTCCCATCTAAAAGAGAGAAGGTGATACACTGTTGTTAATGGCCATGCCATCCATGAAAATTGATGACAACTGGCTACTTTCCAGCCTGCTCATGTTGTAAATAAAGTTACCAGTTGAATGTTTTTCTGTTCTTCTAATACATTCAAGCAAGGGCAGGAAATATGGCAGTGCACTGTAAATCCATGGTCATTTAAATGCTATTTTAGCATCCATTTGTTAATTGTATATGTGATTAGGACAGAGTATTATGCCAGATTCTGAGAAGGAAACAAAATGCCATCCATAATCCAAATTATAAAACTAGGGGTAAACATCCTAAAAGCTAATATGTAAAGCAAGGTCTGCAGTCTTTTCAAAGCAAGAGCCTCTTTAAAACATTAAGACTCACGTACTGTATGTGATAATCATGGTACATTTACATCATGTACATATATATGGCTTAAAGAATTATAAAATAATGAACAAAACTCTATGAACCAGTTTGCCTTTCAAATGAAATATGTTTCATTAATCATAATAGCATTTAATAACATGTAAAACAATCCCAGGGACGGGGAAGCCTGGTGGGCTGCCGTCTATGGGGTCACACAGAGTTGGACATGACTGAAGTGACTTAGCAGCAGTAGCAATAGCAAAACATATTTGAGAGCCATATTATTTTCTCTATCAACAGTCAACACTTGATGCCTATACAGTGGAGTGAATTCCTTAGTATAACTCCATAGATTCATAGATGGGATCACCGAAAGGAAGAATTAGGGAATTATGTGCCAATTCAAAATACTGGAGAACAAACTTGTTTTATGTTTGACGATGGGATAGTTATGCCAAATTGCTGCTGAAATACACTGAAAGAGTCCACAAATTATATCACAGAATTTTTAACACTGATGCACATGTTGAAAAAAAGCAGTCCCCTGAGAAAGATGATACATGACCATCCCAACCTGAAATAACAAAGTCACAGCATTTTTGTTTTCATTCATACTCAATGGCTGAGTCTGATCATAAAAATGAACAAAAGGTGTTTTAAAGAAACTTGGATTGAAGGCTAATACCAAAGTATTTCCACGCCTTACAACAAACAATATAACTAATATCTTCCTTCCTGTAATTATTAATACAAGAACAACAACTCTTGACATTTGTATTGTTGTCAGTTATTCTGTTAGGAATGTTCCAGACACAATCTCATAAAATGTTCACACGTATGAAGGGGTATTATTATTATTATCTTCCTTTAACACAAGATAAAAATCAACTTTCAGAAAAGTTAGCTAACTTGTCCAAGGTTATGTATCTAGTCATTGGCAAACTTTAAACTAAGTAAAATTGCATTTAAAAATCCACCCCAGGTCATTTAATCCCTACATTAAATCAGCAAGCTCTAATGAGACTGAATTGGAGTAAGAAATGCCAGCTGCACGGCTTTACTCTGCGGTCCCTTCATTATTCATCCACCTGAAATTATTGGCTCAGACAATCTGTGGAAATCTGCTCTGACCAAGAGCTGCAGGAAAAGAACATCTATTTTTGAGATTAGATACCTGACCCTTACATTTTCTAAACTCCTCCTTCTTTCATTATCATTTTGGGCTAGGATAAGTATAATAAAAATTTTTTAAACTGGTAAAAACTGGTCCATCAAAAAGTCTATGAACCATAAATTCTGGAGAGGGTATGGAGAAAAGGGAACCCTCCTACATTAGTAGGAATGTATATCGGTATACCCACTATGGAGAACAGTGTACAGGTTTCTTAAATAACTAAAAATAGAACTACCATATGACCCAGAAATCCCACTCCTGGACAACAAATCCATAATTCAAAAATATAACACACCTCATGTCTGGAGCAGCACTATTTATGATAGCCAGGAAGCAACCTAAGTGTTCACTGACAGATGAAAGGATAAAGAAGATGTACTACATATAAACAATGGAATACTAGCCATAAAAAGAATGAAATAATTGTTGCATTGGAGCAACATGGATGAACCTGGAGACTACCATACTAAGTAAAGTAACTCAAAGACAAATATCACTTACATGCAGAATCTAAAAAATGATACAAACTAACTGATTTTCAAAACAGAAACCAACTTAGAGACTTAGTAAACAAACTTGGGGTTACCAAAGGGGAAAGGTGGGGAAGGGAGGGATAAATTATGAGGTTGGGATCAATATATACACATTAGTATATACTGGCTTCCCTGATGGTTCAGTGATAAAGAATCTGCCTGCCATGCAGGAGATGAGAGTTAAATCATTGGGTTGGGAAGATCCCTTGGAGAAGGAAACAGTAACCAGTTCCAGTATTCTTGCCTGGAGAATCTCTTGGATAGAGGAGCTGGGCAGGCTACAGTCCATAGGGGTCACAAAGAATCAGATATGACTTAGTGACTAAACAAAAACAACTCCTATATATAAAATAGATAATCAATAAGGACCTACTGTATAGCACAGGGAACTCTATTCAATACTCTGTAATTACCTAAATGGGGAAAGAATCCTAAAAGAATATATAAATATATGTGTGTGTGTATAACTGAATCAATTTTCTATACTTTTGAAAATAACACAATATTGTAAAGCAACTATAATATAAAATAAAAATGTTAAAAAACCTCAGACTTAGGAAAACAATGTATGAAAAAGGCTTTAGCTTTATATACTAAATACAAAACAGAAATTATCACTGATAACTGGTGATGCTTAAAGAACCAACTGATATGCCAATGAAACATAAGAATATTGATGGTTTGAGTTTTAAAGTTGGTTTAAGGTGTAACACAGCAAAACAAAGACATAAAAGTTTCTCTCTACTGTTCTCCATTTGTTGTTATTTAGTTGCTAAGTCACGCCAACTCTTTATGACCCCAGAGACTATAGCCCTCCAAACTCCTCTGTCCGTGGGATTCTCCAGGCAAGAATACCAGAGTGTGTTGCCATTTCCTTCTCCAGGGGATCTTCCCAACCCAGGGATTGAATCTATGTCTCCTGCATTGGCAGGCAGATGCTTTACCATTGAGCCACCATGTAAGTGCAACATTCTCAACAGAGGTTAAATAAAAAATGCAGAACAATGACCAGTAGATGGCATTTAAAAAATTAACTTTGACTGTGATTATGATAGCTTGTACACAAAATTCTATAATCCCAAGTTAGGCAATATACTTCATTGTCGTTATCCAGTCGCTCAGAGTTGTATCCGACTCTGTGACCCCATGGACTCCAGCACCCCAGGCTTCCCTGTCCTTCACTATCTCCGGGAGTTTGCTCAAACTCATGTCCATCAAATCAATGATACAATCCAACCATCTCATCCGCTGTCATCCTCTTCTCCTCCTGCCTTCAGTCTTTCCCAGCATCAGAGTCCTTTCCAATGAGTCGGCTCTTCATATCAGGTGGCCAAAGTATTGGAGCTTCAGCATCAGCCCTTCCAATGAATATTCAGGATTGATTTCCTTTAGGACTGACGGGTATGGTCTTCTTGGGGTCCAAGGGACTCTCAAGAGTCTTCTCCAATACCACAGTTCAAAAGGACCAATTCTTTGGCACTCAGCTTTCTTTAATGGTCCAACTTCCACATCCGTACATGACTACTGGAAAAACCATAGCTTTGACTATACAGACCTCTGTCAGCAAAATGATGTCTCTGCATTTCATTATGCTGTCTAGGTTGGTCACAGCTTTTCTTCCAAGAAGTGTCTTTTATTTTCATGGCTACAGTCACGATATGCAGGGATTTTGGAGGCCAAGAGAATAAAGTCTGTCATTGTTTCCATTTTTTCCCCCATTTATTTGGCATGAAGTGATGGGATTGGATGTCATGATCTTAGTTTTTTGAAGGCTGAGTTTTAAGCCAGCTTTTTCACTCTTCTTTTTCACTTTCATCTAAAGGCTCTTTAGTTCCTCTTCATTTTCTGCTATAAGAGTGGTGTTATCTGCATATCTGAGGTTATTGATATTTCTCCCAGCATTCTGGATTCCAGCTTATGATTCATCTGGCCCGGTATTTTGCATAATGTACTCTGCATATAAGTTAAGTAAGTAGGGTGACTACTTATTTGAGCTATTTCAAATCCTGAAAGATGATGCTTTGAAAGTGCTGCACTCAATATGCCAGCAAATTTGGAAAACTCAGCAGTGGCCACAGGACTGGAAAAGGTAAGTTTTTATTCCAATCCCAAAGAAAGGCAATGCCAAAGAATGCTCAAACTACCGCACAATTGCACTCATCTCACACGCTAGTAAAGTAATACTCAAAATTCTCCAAGCCAGGCTTCAGCAATA
>NW_011495024.1:3980792-3981088 GCF_000754665.1 Bison bison bison | reverse complement strand
AAAGAGATGGGAATACCAGACCACTTGATCTGCCTCTTGAGAAATCTGTATGAAGGTCAGGAAGCAACAGTTAGAACTGGACATGGAACAAAAGACTGGTTCCAAATACGAAAAGGAGTACGTCAAGGCTGTATATTGTCACCCTGCTTATTTAACTTATATGCAGAGTACATCATGAGAAATGCTGGGCCGGAAGAAGCACAAGCTGGAATCAAGATTGCCGGGAGAAATATCAATAACCTCAGATATGCAGAGGACACCACCCTTATGGCAGAAAGTGAAAAGGAACTAAAAAG
>NW_011495024.1:3916808-3980692 GCF_000754665.1 Bison bison bison | reverse complement strand
GGTCCCATCACTTCATGGGAAATAGATGAGGAAACAGTGTCAGACTTTATTTTTTGGGGCTCCAAAATCATGGCAGATGGTGACTGCAGCCATGAAATTAAAAGACGCTTACTTCTTGGAAGAAAAGTTATGACCAACCTAGATAGCATATTGAAAAGCAGAGACATTACTTTGCCAACAAAGGTCCGTCTAGTCAAGGCTATGGTTTTTCCAGTGGTCATGTAAGGATGTGAGAGTTGGACTGTGAAGAAAGCTGAGCACTGAAGAATTGATGCTTTTGAACTGTAGTGTTGGAGAAGACGCTTGAGACTTGGACTGCAAGGAGATCCAACCAGTCCATTCTGAAGGAGAGCACTCCTGGGATTTCTTTGGAAGGAATGATGCTAAAGCTGAAAGCCCAGTACTTTGGCCACCTCATGGGAAGAGTTGCCTCAATTGGAAAAGATTCTGATGCTGGGAGGGATTGAGGGCAGGAGGAGAAGGGGACAACAGAGGATGAGATGGCTGGATGGCATTACTGACTCGATGGACGTGAGTCTGAGTGAACTCTGGGAGTTGGTGATGGACAGGGAGGCCTGGCGTGCTGCGATTCATGGGGTCGCAAAGATTTGGAAACCACTGAGTGACTGAACTGAACTGAACTGAAGTAGGGTGACAATATACAGCCTTGACATACTCCTTTCCCAATTTGGAACAAGTCTGTTGTTCCATGTTCAGTTCTAACTGTTGCTTCTTGACCTGCATACAGGATTCACAAGAGGCAGGTAAGGTGGTCTGGTATTTCCATCTTTTTAAGTATTTTCCACAATTTGTTGTGATCCACACAGTCAAAGGCTCTAGTGTAGTCACTGAAGCAGAAGTAGATATTTTTCTGGAATTACCTTGCCTTTTCTATGATCCACCAGTTGTTGGCAATTTGATCTCTTGTTCCTCCACCTTTTCTAAATCCTGTTTGTACATATGAAAGTTCTCAGTTCGTGTACTGTTGAAGCCTAGCTTGAAGGATTTGAGCATAATCTTGCTAGTGTGTGAAATGAATGCAACTGTGTGGTAGTTTGAACATTCTTATAGCTCATATTTCTGACCAAAAAAAAAGCATAACTTTATTATAACACAACAAGGTGGAACAGGAAAGAAACTAACTAGAAAAATCTAAAAAGTTAGTAAAGAGAGAAGAAAGAGGCACATTGCAGTTCATGAGGTCGCAGAGTCGGACACAAGTTAGCGACCAAATAACAACAATAATAAAAGATAGTTGGAGTAAAGGAGGTCTATTGTGACTTTCGGAGCAATTCTGAAAGAGATATCTGAACACTCATACAATCCTTGTTCTTAGTTCCTCGTTATTATTAATTTCAAACGTAACATCTAGCGTTTCTTTATTTCCTAGTCTGTGTCACTGGTATTATTCGTATATTTTATCCTAAGTGTATCAATTTTGTGGCTCAAAATGTAGGGGAAAGACAAAATATTTTAAATAAGTAAATGAACATGAGTTAGAAGTGAAGTGAAAGAGGTAAATGAGGACAGTCTCCTTAAAACAAGAAAAAGAAACTGCCTAAAGTGGGGAATGAGAGACCTGACAAAACGCGGTCCACGTGAGAAGAGAATGGCAAACCACTTCAGTGTTCTTGCCTTGAGAACCGCATGAACAGCATGAAAAGGCAAAAAGATAGGACGCTGAGGGATGAACTCCTCAGCTTAATAGGTGCCCAAAATGCTACTGGAGATCAGTGGAGAAATGAGTCCAGAGAGAATGAAGAGACGGAGCCAAAATAAAAACAACACCCAGTTGTGGATTTGACTGGTGATAGAAGTAAAGTCCAATGCTGTAAAGAGCAATATTGCATAGGAACCTGGAATGTTAGGTCCATGAATCAAGGCAAATGGGAAGTGGTCAAACAGGAGACAGCAAGACTGAACATCAACATTTTAGGAATTAGCGAACTAAAATGGAGTGGAATCGGTGAATTTAACTCAGATGACGATTTTATCTGCTACTATGGGCAAGAATCCCTTAGAAGAAATGGAGTAGCCATCATAGTCAACAAAAGAGTCCAAAATGCAGTACTTGGATGCAATCTCAAAAACAACAAAATGATCTCTGTTCATTTCCAAGCCAAAACCATTCAGTATCACAGTAATCCAAGTCTATGCCCCGACCAGTAATGCTGAAGAAGCTGAAGTTGAACGGTTCTATGAAGACCTACAAGACATTCTAGAACTAACACCCACAAAAAATGTCCTTTTCATTATAGGGGACTGGAATGCAAAAGTAGAAAGTCAAAAAATACCTGGAGTAACAAGCAAATTTAGCCTTGAAGTACAGAACGAAGCAGGGCAAAGGCTAACAGAGTTTCGCCAAGAGAACACACTGGTCATAGCAAACACCCTCTTCCAACAATGCAAGACTCTACACATGGACATCACCAGATGGTCAATAATAATATCAGATTGATTATATTCTTTGCAGTCAAAGATGGAGAAGCTCTACACAGCCAGCAAAAAGAAGACCAGGATCTGACTGTGGCTCAAATCATGAAGTTCTTATTGTCAAATTCAGAATTAAATTGAAGAAAGTAGGGAAAACCACTAGACAACTCAGGTATGAATGAAATCAAATCCCTTACGATTATACAGTGGAAGTGACAAATAGATTCAAGGGATTAGATCTGATAGAGAGTGCCTGAAGAACTATGGATGGAGGTTCATGACATTGTACAGGAGGCAGGGATCAAGACCATCCCCAAGAAAAAGAAATATAAAAAGGCAAAATATTTGAGGAGGACTTACAAATAGCTGTGAAAAGAAGAGAAGCAAAAGGAAAAGGAGAAAAGGAGAGATATGCCCATTTGAATGCAGAGTTCCAAAGAATAGCAAGGAGAGATAAGAAAGCCTTCCTCAGAGATCAATGCAAAGAAATAGAGGAAAGCAATAGAATGGGAAAGACTAGAGATCTCTTCAAGAAAACTAGAGATACCAAGGGAACATTTCATTCAAAGATGGGCTCGATAAAGGGAAGAAATGGTAGGGGACCTAAAAAAAGCAGAAGATATTAAGAAGAGGTGGCAAGAATACACAGAAGAACTGTACAAAAAAGATCTTCACAACCCAGATAACCACAATGGTGTGATCACTCACGTAGATCCAGACATCCTGGAATGTGAAGTCAAGTGGGCCTTAGGAAGCATCACCATGAACAAAGCTAGTGGAGGTGATGGAATTCCAGTTGAGCTACTTCAAATCCTAAATGATGATGCTGTGAAAGTGCTGCAATCAATATGCCAGCAAATTTGGAAAACTCAGCAGTGGCCACAGGACTGGAAAAGGTTAGTTTTCATTCCAATCCCAAAGAAAGGCAATGCCAAAGAATGCTCAAACTACTGCACAATTGCACTCATTTCACATGCTAGTAAAGTAATGCTCCAAATTCTCCAAGCAAGGCTTCAATAGTACATGAACCATAAACTTTCAGAATTAAAGCTGGATTTAGAAAAGGCAGAGGAACCAGAGATCAAACTGCCAACATCCGTTGGATCGTTGAAAAAGCAAGAGAGTTCCAGAAGAACACCTACTTCTGCTTTATTGACTATGCCACAGCCTTTGACTATGTGGATCACAACAGACTCTGGAGAATTTTTCAAGTGAGGGGAATACTAGATCACCTGACCTGCCTCCTGAGAAAGTGTATGCAGGTCAGGAAGCAACAGTTAGAACTAGACATGGAACTACAGACTGGTTCCAAAAGGAGTATGTCAAGGTTGTATATTATCACCTTGCTTATTTAACTTATATGCAGTGAACCTCATGAGAAACGCTGGGCTGGATGAGGCCCAAGCTGGAATCAAGACTGCTGGGAGAAATATCAATAACCTCAGATATGCAGATGACACCACCCTTATGGGAGAAAGTGAAGAACTAAAGAGCCTCTTGATGAAAGTGAAAGAGGAGAGTGAAAAAGTTGGCTTAAAAGTCAACATTGAGAAAACTAAGATTATGGCATCTGGTCCCTTCACTTCATGGCGAATAGATGGGGAAACAATGGAAACAGAGACTTATTGATGCTTTTGAACTGTGGTGTAGAAGACGACTCTTGAGAGTCCCTTGGACTGCAAGGAGATCCAACCAGTACATTCTGAAGGAGATCAACCCTGGGATTTCTTTGGAAGGAATGATGCTAAGGCTGAAACTCCAGTACTTTGGCCACCTCATGCGAAGAGTTGACTCATTGGAGAAGACTCTGATGCTGGGAGGGATTGGGGGCAGGAGGAGAAGGGGATGGTAGAGGATGAGATGGCTGGATGGCATCACTGACTCGATGGACGTGAGTCTCAGTGAACTCCATGAGTTGGTGATGGACAGGGAGGCCTGGTGTGCTGTGATTCATGGGGTCGCAAAGAGTCGGACACGACTGAGCGACTGATCTGATCTGATCTGATCTGAAAATCACTGCAGATGGTGACTGCAGCCATGAAATTAAAAGACACTTGATCCTTGGGAGGAAAGTTATGACCAACCTAGAGAGCATATTAAAAAGCAGAGACATTACTTCACCAACAAAGGTCCGTCTAGTCAAAGCAATGGGTTTTCCAGTAGTCATGTATGGATGTGAGAACTGGACTATAAAGAAAGCTGAGTGCCGAAGCTTTGATGCTTTTGAACTGTGGTGATGGAGAAAACTCTTAATAGTCTCTTCAACTGCAAGGAGATCCAATCAGTCCATCGTAAAGGAATCAGTCCTGAATATTCATTGGAAGGACTGATGCTAAAGCTGAAACTCCAATACTTTGGCCACCTGATGAGAAGAACTGACTCATTGGAAAAGACCCTGATGCTGGGAAAGACTGAAGGCGAGAGGAGAAGGGGACAAGAGAGGGTGAGATGCTTGGATGGCATCACCGACTCAATGGACATGAGTTTGAGAAACTCCAAGATTTGGTGATGGACAGGGAAGCCTGGCGTGCCGCAGTCTGTGGGGTCTCAAAGAATCGGACACAACTGAGTGGCTGAACTGAAAGTGGGAAAGACAAAAAGCTAGGGCACAATTTTTAAGCTCCAGCTTTCCTTAAAATTAGAATGAGTATTCAGCTGGTATGACTTTTCTGTCACCTGGAGATGTGAGTGAGTAAGGTTAACACATGAAACTTCACTTCCTAACAATCACACAGCTGGCATGTAGGATAAGCATCTTCCGTTTCACAGCCATCTCCTCACTGTATATTTCAGTTATTAACAGCTTATTTTCCCTGGGCATAATTCATGAAAGAAAAGGGCCATCACGTGTACTTCCTAACTAATCAAATTTTCGGTCTAAATTCATCAGTTCTGTTCAGTTCAGTCACTTAGTCATGTCCAGCTCTTTGCGACCCCATGGACTGCAGCACACCAAGCCTCCCTGTCCATCACCAACTCCCGGAATTTACTCAAACTCATGTCCACTGAGTCGGTGATGCCATCCAACCATCTCATCCTCTGTCATCCCCTTCTCCTCCTGCCTTCAATCTTTCCCGGCATCAGGGTCTTTTCCAAAGAGTCTGTTCCTCCCAGTAGGTGGCCAATGTACTGGAGTTTCATCTTCAACATCAGTCCTTCCAATGAATATCCAGGACTGACTTCCTTTAGGATGGACTGGTTGGCTATAAAAGCAATATATAAATGGGACTTCTCTGGTGGTCTAGTAGTTATGAATCTGCCTTACAGCACAGTGGATGTGGGTTCAATTCCTGGTCCAGGAACTAGGCCCCCACATGCAGTGGAGCAACTAAGCCGGCACATCACAACTACTGAGCCCATGTGCCACAGCTAGACAGTCCCGGCGCCGCAACCAAAGATCCCACATGATGCAACAACGATCACGCATCCTGCAACTAAGACCTGACCCAGTCAGATAAACAAACACTTTCTTTAAATGACATATGTAACAATATCCGATAAAGTCTTTAAAACTGAACAAAACTCCAATTGGAATAAGGGAAAATTAAGTATAATTTGGATCTAACATATCTTTTAGGTGCCTTCAGTAACTGCTTATATCTTTTTATATTAGGCAGAGTGAATTATAATACCAAAGGGAATTAGGCCTTGGGACCAGACCATGTGCCATTTGTGCTGTAGTCTGGGGCATGACAGAGGCTCAGTGGGAGCGAGGACTGGGACTGTATTATCTATCCCCTCACTCCATCCCTTCTGGGCTGCTCCCTCCCATTCTCTCCTTAGACCCGGGCAGGGGCATGAGGAGCCATAGCTTCTGGGTATTTATATGCAGAGTCTGTTGATTTTATTTTGTATGCTTTTGAATTAATGCTATAAACTAATCATGCTGCTGCTGCTGCTAAATCGCTTCAGTCGTGTCCCACTCTGTGCGACCCCATGGACGGCAGCCCACCAGGCTCCTCCACCTCTGGGATTCTCCAGGCAAGATCACTGGAGTGGGTTGCCATTTTCTTCTCCAATGCATGAAAGTGAAAAGTGAAAGGGAAGTCGCTCAGTCTTGTCTGACTCTTAGCGACCCCATAGATGGCAGCCTACCAGGCTCCTCTGCCCATGGGATTTTCCAGGCAAGAGTACTGGAGTGGGTTGCCATTGCCTAAGAAGCTTCTAAACCGAAAATGGCATGTGGTAAAAAAATAATAAATGTTGGGTCAAAATAGGGAAAATGAAATCTTTTTAAAATATGTTCTCCTTAGTCTTAAAAAGACTACTTCTTTGAACACACTGGGGATTTTTAAATCCCTAAGTCAAAAGCTATGACCATTGTTTTAGGGGGAAAAAAAGCATTATGAGAAAGTGACCATGAATGGGACTTCCCTGGTGGTCCAGTGGTTAAGACTTTACCTTCCAATGCAGAGGGTACAGGTTCGATCCCTGGACAGAGAGCTAAGATACTGTATGTCTCATGGCCAAAAACCCAAAACATAAACAACAGAAGCAATACTGTAACAAGTTTAATAAAGACTTTAAAAATAGTCCACATCAAAAAAAATCTTTAAAAAAACAGAAAGAAAATATCCATGAAAACTATCAAAAAGAGTGAATTAAAGTATTGCTGTCAAGAAAGACAGGAAAGAATGGAGGACCCAAGAGCTCCAGGAGAAATATTAGACAGACAGTTGAGGTGTCTATTTCCTCTTCTCTGGAAACTGCAATGTCACATGAAAAAGAATAAAATCCCATTGGAAACATAGTTGTTTAAAAACAAGGACTACAGAAAATATTTTATAGAATAATGTACTTTGTGGTTCATTTTTTAAAAGAAACTTATGTAATTGTACTACGCTGCAAGGAAAGAAACTGCGAGTATTAATGACATTATTGAAAACAACACATCATCCAATGCCCTGTACTCTGTCACTCAGTCGCGTCCAACTCTTTCTGATGCCATGGACTGTAGCCCACCAGGCTCCTCTGTCCATGGGGATTCTCCAGGCAAGAATATGGGAGTGGGTTGCCACGCTCTCCTCCAGGGATCTTCCCAACCCAGGGATTGGACCCAGGTATCCTGCACTGCAGACAGACTCTTTACCATCTAAGCCACCATCACGTCATCCAAAGTCCTACTGAATTATAAAGAATGGAAGATCGCCTTACCTTTGGCTATTGTGGGCATCTGAAAAGCGATGCTGATCACTCCCACCAAATCTCCCAATGGAATCAGAGATCTCAAAATAGACCTGATTCTGATGGCTTCTCCTTTGGCAGCATGAATCAACTACAGGCAGAAAAACAAAGCAATGAAGAATATTGTGTGAAATGAATGTTCTAATTGTATCGGAAAAAGTGAAAGAATGGGAATCTAAGTCTGAAATAATTTTCTGTTAATAACACACAAAATTACATCTCTTCCATAATAGAACCACTCTATGATCCAGCAATTTCACTCCTGGGTATATAGTCAAGGAAAAAAACACTAATTTGAAGAAATATATGTATCCAAATGTTTACAGCAGCAATATTTATAATTGCATAGATACAGAAGCAACCTAAGTGTCCATCCACAGATGAATGGATAAAGCTGTAGTGTATATATAATACATAATAAGATATATTATTGTATTATTATTATATATTATATATACCCAGGATACTCTAGATCGTATTATCCTTAGTGAAATGAGTCAGACAGAAAAATACAAATACTGTATGTTATCACTGCATGTGGAATCTAAAAAAAACACAAATGAACAAATATAACAAAAACAGAAAGAGACCACAGTTATAGAGGAAAAACCAGTGGATACCAATGGGAAAAGAGAAGGGTGGAGAGGCAAGAGAGCATGAGGGAATTAAGAGATAAAATTGTTACATATAAAATAAATAACATACAAGGATATATTATATAGCACAGATAATATAGCCAGTATTTTCTAATAACTTTAGAGTGTAACCTGTAACAATCTTGAATTACCATGTTGCACATGTGAAACTAATACAGTAAAGTAATTATACTTTAATTTTAAAAATTTAATTAAAAATAAATAATGAAGTTGAACGTCTCTCAGAAATTGCCACTTCAGGCTTACAATTTACTTGCCCACACCAGTTTCATTGACTTCAACACACACGAGTCATATATTGCAGTCCAGGCCAACAGGTACATCCATTAGAACAATAGATTTTATCCTCTTTGGGGTATTAAAATACTGGATTAGCCAAAAAGTTTACTTGGATTTTTCCATATCATCTTACAAAAAAAACCCAAATAAACTTTTTGGCCAACCCAATATTTTAGGCCCGATAGGTCTGTGAATGCTTACCCCCCAAAGTTACATATACATATCTATCCATAAAATGAGCAATCATACAAAGGGAAAAATTATTATCTCTAGGCTCTGAACACATACTAATATTTATGACTTCTTTAGTCTCTTCCTTGTTTTGTGATGAAAATGTAAGTGCATCTGTACCTATAGTCTACACTGATTTCTTCCAGGAATGGGTTTATAATGGGGGGAAATGATGAACATGGATGATAGCAGGTCTGTTAGACCTGGGGTCCCCAATCTTCTACTGGTCCGTTAGACACCAAGCTGCATGGCAGGAGGTGAGAGGAGGGGCAAGCCAGCGAAGTTTCATCTGTATTTACACTTGCTCCTCAGTATTCACTGTAGGTGTTACTGTTTCCCATGACCCCAGGATGGGACTGTCTAGCTGCAGGAGAACAAGATCAAGGCTCCCACTGGTTCTGCATTGTGGTGAGTTGTATAATTATTTCCTTATATATCAATGCAATAATAACAGAAATAAAGTGTACTATAAATAAAGTGTACTATAAATGCAATGAACCTGAATCATTCCCAAACCATCCCTCTCTCCCCAATCCATGGAGAAACTGTCTTCCGCGAAACCCATCCCTGGTGTCAAAAAAGTTGGGGACCACTGTGTTAGACCTCCACTGGCTAATAAAATACCTATGAAGAATGTGGATCTGTCATGGTTACAGGTCTCAGCCAGTCTCTGAAACAGACTGGACACTTCCAGAGCCAGGGAGTCATTTGTTCCTTCACTGTAGGGTGTGAAACACAGCTCAATTTCTAACACCTAGGAGACCCCTCAATTAATGGTTGCTGAAGATGAACAGAGTTCAGAAATGCCAAGATTAGCTCCTTATTAAGTCATTTAGTTTTTCTTCCCTTTAATACAGTAGAGTAAGAATCTTCTATTTACTAGCATTATTTCTCTTGTGATTCCTTTGATCATCTACTTTAATAGGGAAAGAACACATATTGTCAGCATAAAGGTTTTTGTCTGAAATCACTACTAACACACAATTTTTTAACAATCAAGTCCAATTTACTATAATGAAAAACTCACTGGCGGCAAGTTTGTACAAAAAATCAGACTCCAGGTTTTCCAACATTCTAATATTTCTTCACCCTGCGATTCCTCTCTATTCACAACAAAAGATTACATCCAGAAGCAAGAATGTTTTAACTTATGGGTGTGAGAGAAAAAAGACAGAAACAAACAAAGCCTGCCTGAAACCCAACATTTGAAGGGTAGGGAGAAAGGTGATTTAACAAGCACTCTGGCTTCATGCTCAGAGCAGTTTAGAAGTGTATCTGCCTTCCTCCATAGCACTGATCCATCTGCTACAAACTCTGGTTGTTTCCCACCCATCAACAGATCATGAAGCTGATTTCATGGACCTTGGCTAGCATTTTTAAAATTAATACAATGGGGAAAAAACAGAAAAAAGTATAAAATATCAGAATGTATCACAGAGAATCATTCCACAAACTTCAATTACATTTTGGTCAGAAAGTTTACGAAAACACTAAGCAATACCTCTTTCCTTTCCCATAGCAGCTCCTTCAAAAGGACTAAATACTATATAGCAAGGAAATAATTCCTGAGCGGAGCGGTGCTTTATACATACAGTAAAACAGGAAAGGACATTATATAGGAAAAAATATTCTCTTTCCCTCTTAGAGTGTGGGAAGTCTTATATGAGTTTTAGAGATACATTAGAACTGACTATTCTATTAATGAATCATACTGAAATCTCATTACTAATTTTTATAACCAAGGTATTTCCAACTAAACAAACACTTGTTCAGCAATTATGCTACAGCTATTATTTTTAATGGAGCATGAAGATTACTGGTTTTGGATGTTTTGTGCTCTTCGTCAGCGCTGGATCTCTTAACAGAGAGAGATAAGCCAGGATTTTTGCTCCTGGACTCCAAGACACTTACATGCATTTCAGGAGCACATCGTCCTAACAGGTCAATTAAAGCTGAATAAAACGTCATGATGGCATTTCCCATGTGGATGGTATCATCCTCTTCCTCTTCTGTATCACTTTCATGGATTTTTCAAAAGAAACAAAAAAAGCAAACAGGATAATAAAGTAACATTTCAATTTATTACATATTTCTCAAACGAAAGGGATCAGCATGGTAATAAATTCTGCCTCCTCTGACACTTTTCACATATATGTTTAATAAATAGCTTATCATTTCTAAAAGAAAAAAATGGGTTAAAGATATGATTTGAGATTCTATCGCCAAGAACACATGTGTGGGAACTTTAATATTAAATATCCTTCAAAAGGAAAAAGTAGACTTATTAATTTGATGGTTTCTGCTTACTTCTACTGACAAACAGGATATTAACAAAGAAAATAACTGATGGATGGAAATGGTAAATTTGATTTTCTATACAACACACAATTAGAGAAAGGGTGATAAAGATCTGTCCTACAAGACTCCCAGAACAGTGGTTTTCCCAGAGTACTTCATAAACGTGATTTCATTTACTTACCTTTCTGTTTATTCTGCCCAACTACCCGCTCCCAAGTACTATGATATGAAAAACATAAATATTTCACTATCTCATTGATGAGAGATAAATCTGGATGGCCCTGGAAAATCATCTCATTCTTCCCTTTGAAGGCCTGGCAGACAGCTGCCGCAGCTGGACTTAACTATCTGCAGAGTGACAGGAAGACTTGTTGACAATATTGTTCCTGGCCTGCAAGGATGTCTTCAAAGCTCTCAAGTGTACACCCACTCTCATGACATTTGACCAGCAAGCTCTTGATGTACATTCTACTACTTAGAAAAACTAAGAGATCCCTAGTTGGTCAACAACTAACTGATAAATACCTAACATGATTTTGGAGTGCTCCCATCCTGAAACACTTGCCTTAGAGTGAATGGAACACTTATCCCAGAACTTTAAGTGGGAAAACCAGGATTTGCAGGACAACTTCTCTGCTTGGAAATTTTCCTTCATTAAGCCTATCTGTTATATCTCTACCAACAGTGTTAGTAGTGTGGTTACATGTCCCCCAAGCAGGACACTCAACTCCACAGATTAAAAGAACAGGAAGCTGGAACTTTCCTGGTGGTCCAGTCATGAAGACTCCACACTTCAACTGCAGGGGAGACAGGTTCCATCTCTAATTGGGGAACTAAGATCCCAAATGTCATGTGATGTGGCCAAAAAAGGCGGGGACAACATGCCTGGGTGAACTTATTGCTGGAAGTGAGTTAACAACATATACTATGGAGAAATGTGAGTTAGTCACTGCCTCCCATTATCATCACCAAGACCTAAATAAAGCCCTTTATTCCTCAAAATGACAACATCTCCTTTTCTTTACTTTGCCAATACACCCGTTTAATTAAGTCCCCATTCTCTTGCTAAAGGCCTCTTTCTCACTTACAATTATCATGAAAACTCATTCCAGCTATCCTCCCAGTAAACTCTAACTTTAAAGGTTCATCTGTCATCTTTTGTAATAACTCACTATGCCATAGAGCCTTAAGAAAATTCACAAAATACATCTCCTTCTACAGTCTCAATTTCTTTTTACTAAATCCACACAATATTCCTGATGTCTCTTTGTTCATTCATCCTATTCCAGCAGCAAATTCCATCCCTTCTGCCTAAACACCTTTGATTTTCAGGGGGAGAAATCCTGAGTATTGGAGTATTATACCACAATTAAGAGAACAAAAATTTATTTTGTAAAACTAAAAGTCAAGTAGTATCTGAATTTTAAGAGTGTGTATATTTGACCTACGGGGTTTTGCTGGATCCGGTAGTTGGTGAGGGACCATCTCTAGAGGGATCCTCGGCTATTTTTATGGCTTCTTCCATGGCTGCAAGCAGGCCATTCCCACCTTCCCCCCTCAAGGCGGGACCGAAACACTCAGGCCTCCGGATGAGCAATCTCACCACTACATTTGCATTCTCCTCCACGCTTTCCCCTAGGATCAAATGGGAAAAAGGAGGAAACAAGCATTGACTACATGGAAGTTCAGAGGAAATAACATTATAGTAATTCATTTACATTTGAAGAAAAATAACTAAAATCAAATAAGGCAGTAGCAGAGCCAAAGTCCAATCCAGATGACTAGGGTTCTATACACAAAACACAGGAAAGCTCTTTTCTTTCACTTAACATTTTCAAAGTAAAGAAAAGCATGATGGAGACAGAAACTTTTTGTTAATTTGCTACACAGAGTGAAGATTGTAGCTATTATTAGAGTCTAATGATATAAAGAGCGAGAATCTAAGTGCCTAACATTTTTAATTTAATAATGAAAGCCTAGCATGTATCAAAAGAAATATTTTAAAATAAATGATTACTGTGAAAAAACTTAATGATTACAAAATAGTCAATTTCTTTATTACGATTTACTTCCTTCATGAAAATGCTGGGATGCCTCATTATTTTATACCCTTTATTTTTTTTTTAAGTTTTAAAATAATGTTTTTAAAAGACCCTGCGAGATTCATCCTACCATTACAGAAGACAGCAAATCTGAGAAAGTCAAGATATCTCTCTCCTTCAACTGGATTCCACCCAATGTCTGGATAACCCTTTGACACTAGCATCTGGCAACTCTGCAGTCCACAACCAGCCAAATACCGAACCACCTACAACAGAGAAGAAGATAAGTATAAGTATCACCCATGGGGTGAGAACTCATTTAGATGCTTGCACTAGACATGGTAAATCATATCCTCAAAGGATGGTTTAAAAATCACTTGCAAAAACAAATTCATTTTAATCTCATGACCATCTACATGAACCCCCTGTAATAAAACCACAGAGATCAAGAAATACTGATAAATCATAACAAGGTGTTGTCACAGTAAAAATGCTTACAAAGGAACTTCATGAAAGAAAAATATCCCTAAATTTCGTATCGTCTGAGACTTTTACCCACAAGAGTTGTAATATTGATAAACTTCGAAAATGCCTAATGATCTCTGGCCCAATGTAAAACCTGAATCCATCTGAGATATTGCAAGTTCCACCTGAGACATAATGATGTTTTAAAGAAGTTAATTACTCCCAAACTAAAGTATCAGTTTAATGGGGGGATGGGTGTGTGTGAGAGGACACCCTAGAGAAGTAGAGAAATCTAAGCTTAGAGAAGCTTACAGTCAAATATCCTTAGGTTCAAATCTGACCTGAATTAGGACTTAGTCTATCATGAGCCACGTATCACGGCTTAGTGTCCTGAGCCATGGGTTAACTATCTATAAAGTTTGGGGTGACACTCCCTATCTTTCTGTATTGTTAAATTTAACACATTAAAATTTCTGGTTAGCTTGGTCTTTTAAAATATTCCTTCTTATGTGAATATTGATCCTCTACAAGATTTCATCACAGAACGAGTTTTAAAAAGAAATCCCTAGGGCAGATGGTAAGAGAAGCAACTTATCAAAAAAAAAAAACACCAAAAACCTACATCCAGATCAGTCACAAGAGAAGTCAGTCTTATATAAGACAGCTAAAAATATTTTACATCATCCTCATTGAGGTATAATATGTACAATAAACTCATCTATTTAAAGTACACATTCAATGAGCTTTGAGAGATTTTTCCATCTGTAGGAACACCCACAGTCAAGATGCAGAGTGTTTCCATTGCTTCTCAGATCCTGTGCTTTTTGCAGTCTATCCCTCCCTACAAGCCCAGGTCTTGATCACCTGTGTTCTGCCACTACAGACTAGTCTGCGTGTTCCAGGACACTGATACATGCAGTCACACACTGTGGTCTTTCTGAGTCTGGCTTCTTTCACTCAGAATAATGACTTTGAGATTCATTCATGTTAGAATACATGTCGGCAATCCATTCCTTTTTAGAGCCTAATCATGGCATTTTGCTACTTATGGAAATACCCCAGGTTCTGTGTTTTTTTTTTTTGACCAGCTGATGGACATTTGAGTTGTCTCCAGTTTTGGGCTCAGGTAAGTAAAACCATTATCAATATTCATGTACACATCTTTGTAGAGACATACATTTATATTTCTATTGAGTAAATACCTGGTACTCGAAAGGCTACACATATATTTATGATAAGTGAATATTTAACTTATTAAAAATAATGCCAAACTGCTTTCCAACTGACTAACCATTTTTCATCCCAACAGCAATAGATGAGTATTCCAGTTGCTTCAAAGCCTACTCAGCATTCAGCATTGTCTACTTTAAAAAAAAAAAAAAAAACTAGCTATTTTATCTGTGTGTAGATTAAAATATTTCGGATTATATAAGGGAAAAAATTTTCCAGAGGTTATTCAGAGATGCAAAGCTGCATGATGCTTGACTAGTACATCAGAAGGATTTGAGGAAGAATCCACTTTTTAATGCCTTCAACAGCTATGCACTGACTGGAAAAAAGCAGAGAGTGACAGAGAAAAAAAAAGCCCTGTGCTCATTGGCTTTACATTATACAAAGAAGTAGATTTTGAAAAATACATATAGATTTTAAATATAATTTTAAACCATAAATATTTAAACTATAGCACAGATATGGAAGGGTAGAAAGGTGACTTTGGAGCAATGACTGGAAGGATGTCTGGAAAAGAGCCATGAGGACATCTGGAGAAAGAATACTACAGATGGAGCGAACAGCAAGTGCCAAGGCCCTAGAGCAGGTGCAGACCTGGCAAGTTCCAGTCACAGCAAGGGGACCAGTGTGGCTGGAGCAACAAGAACTGGAGAGTGGCAAGAAACGAAGTAAGACAATACGTGATAGATAGGGTAGGAACTATTCAAATGCCTTTTACCGTCACTCAAAGTGAGAAAGAAAGTCTAGAAGGTTCTGGGCAGAAGATTAACATGAAACTTTGAAGAGACACTCTGGCTGCAGGGGAGGCTCAGATAGACTATTTAGAATGGAACTGCAGTTAAAATATGGAGGAAATTTATCCGTATTTTGGTAAACATACATATGGCTTACTATGATTAGAGGGAACAGCCTTTAGTATACTAGTAATACCTTGAAGTGTGATATGCAAACTTGTGTGATATAAATTATATACATGAGATGTTAAAACAACCTTTAAAGAAAGTAAAAATGCATAAAGTAAAAGTGACAGCAAATTATTGTAAAAGGACATAAACATCCAAGAATATAAAGTTGATTCTCTTTCCAAAGAAAAATGCATGTGATTGGAGAAAATATCTTAAATTTCTTGTTCTTTATAACTTAAAATTATATTACATATAATAGTATGTATTATATATAATAACATATATTGTATTAGTCACTCAATTGTGTCTGACTCTTTGCAACTCCATGGACTCTAGCCAACCAGGTTACTCTGTCCATGGAATTCTCCAGGCAAGAATACTGGAGTGGGGAGCTATTCCCTTCTCTAGGGAATCTTCCCAACCCAGGAATCGAACCCACGTCTCCTGCAGCACAGACAGATTCCCTGGTGTCTGAGCCACCAGGGAAGTCTATTACATTTAATAATTGTAACATATTTATAATACATAGTATATTATAGTTATAACAACATATAACTATTTATAGCTAAATATCTTGAGAAACAACTATAAACAACTGTAACTCACACAAGCACAGCAGTAAGAGATTGTGCCTACCTTTTCCAGATCTGGCTCCCGCAAAGCTAAAGCTAGTTCATTATTATCCATCACCGAGGCTGCTGCCACATCCAGTGGTGTTGAACCTCTCATAGCTGGTGAGGCTGTTAATTAAAGCAAAGATGGAACAAAACCTGAATTGTGCTGTAACTCTGAGTCCCATATAAAAACATACTTTCACATAGAATTTCATTTCTAAATATAATGCACACTGTACCAATCCAAAATAATTTAAAGTTTAGTTTTAAAACCCAGTTTGTATATCCCTTTTATCTTAAAGATTCAATGAAAGTCATACATTTACTTACCAAGACCAACACTGCTGTTTTCCAGTAAATAACTCAGATGATCAAACATAGCTTTCTGATTCTGCCTGCTTATACGACAGAAGTAACAGAGAAAACGGCAACAGTTGGCCACCATCTTCGGAAAAGTGATTTCCTACATAAAGAGCATTTAGTTAGCTGGGAAAGTAAAAGATCTTTGTTAATAGTGAGTTCTGAAGTTGAGGTCTCAATCAGATTGTGCAATCATGTGTGCCCACGTCTACCAAGCCTCGGGTACTGAAGACCTCTGAATGTCCAGATGAAGGCTCACCTAGTCCTAGAGCTACCAAAAATCAAGCCTGGCACTAATAGGAAACCTAACTATTGTCAATGGTCTGATATGGAATTAATCTACAGCCCTATACTTAAAGGTAGCATGAGCCTACTTTAGGATTCAGGCAGGCTCAACTGTGATTCTTGACGCCCACTATTAGCTGCGCTTCCTTGGAAAATTAAACCATCTCACAGATTTTGTTCTGCAAAATTGGAATAAGATGGATAATAATATTTACTTTAGGCAAAGGAAGGACAGTTCAATGAGGCATTTTGTGAAAAATACCCAGTTTAATATTTGGAACCACATAATAGGATGCTCTTATCATCAGCGTTGTTGTTGTATTATTATTAAGATTCCAGGAAATTCAGATCTTCCCTGACTGGCACATGACTTGTCTCCTGTGATGAACACCCTTCCTGGAAGGTCTGCCTGCTAGGCCCCAGCAAACATATCTCCCTTGACATCTAGATCTTAATCCCCAAAGACTCCAAGTTCTTATTAAACAGAATATTTTATAAATATCTTTATAAGTTTGCCTAACCAAGAGTCTGAACATGAGAAAAATGGACTCAGGAATTCAGTGGAACCAACTGTTGTCTGAATCAAGGAAACAGGTCTGGATAGCATGTTTTTGTTACAGACTTTGAATGTGATGGAAATGTATTTAATTTTATAAAAATTAGCATACTATTAACTGTTATAGTTTCTAAATATCTTCTAAATGAGAATTATACAGAAAATAGCAAGTTACATGGCATTAGATAAATTATTAGGCTTCCCTGGTGACTCAGATGGTGAAGAATCTGCCTGCAATGCAGAAGACCTGGGTTCAGTCCCTGGGTCTGATCCCTGAGTCAGGAGATCCCCTGGGAAAGGGAATGGCAACCACTCCAGTATTCTTGCCTGGAGAATTCCATGGACAGAGAAGCCTGGTGGGCTATAATCCATGGGATCACAAAGAGTCAGATACAACTAAGTGACTAACATGTTCACTTTTTCAAGAAATTATCAATATCAAAGAAAAAAACTTCAGTCAGAACTCTTTATCTGCAGGTTACACATCTGAAGATTCAACCAAAAAGCAAAAATTACAGAATGTTTTAAAAAGCAAAACCTGAGTTTGCTATGTGCCAATAACTATTTAGATAGCATTTATATCAGGTATTATAAGTGATCTAGATACGATTCAGAGTATATGAGAGAATGTGCATAGGTTTTATACAAATACTATGCACTTAACCTAAGGGACCAGAGAATCTGTGGATTTTGGTATCTGCAGTAAGGTCCTGGAACCAATCACCTGTGGATCCTGTGGGGGTGACTGTAGAAGCACAGCCACCTCTCAATCTGTAAGGGATTGTTTAAAAAAGAGTCCTAAGAGGATTTGCAAAATCCACATCAAGAATACACAATGAATGTACTCTAGGAGGTTGTAGTAAATGGCATCCCAAGAATTAAAGGGTTTCCTTTACCTTGGACTCTCCACCTCCAAGGACATTCACCATGACCTCCATCACTGTCTCATGCATCCCAAGGGCCCTCATGAGATTAGGATGCTGGTAAAACACTTTATTGTTCATGATATCCCTAGAAAGGACAACACAAGTATAAGCGAAGCAAAGAGTTACAACAAAATTTAAACAAAAATTTATCTGAGATCATGATAAGTATTTTGGAAATAATTACTGGCATGTATGGACAAGTTAGAGAAATCATCACCAAACCTTAAAAGTAAATAAGGCTAATTGGGCTTTCCTCAAAAATACAGAAAGTTTTCCAAAGATATTATACAAATTGTTTATTCTTTTTAATTTCAAGAAATGTACTAAATAAGTAAATATTCATTTATATGACATAGATTTTGGGACACTTATCATTCCTAATTCCATGGATATCCAAATTCAACCTTATTTTGTACAGAAATATGAAGCAGTGTTATTCTTACATTCTTATGAAAGTTCCTACATTAATAACTGCTGTATAAGTATCTCTCCTTTTCACATACACTGTTTTTAGAACTATATTCATCATTTGTATGTTTAAGAACAGTAGTGTTATTTCCTGCTACATTTATCTTATTATTCTTGTGAAATTCTTTTAAAGGCGATGTATTCCCCAAAAGACACCAAACTAAACTGAAGTCCAGGTACAAGTAATCCTACTTATTAAAAGAGACATTTAATTTAAAGAAATGGCAGAAAATGATACCTCAAATGTTTCATTATTATTGCATTACATATTATTATAATATGTATATAAAGGTATTTTTAAAGATCTTAATGTTTAACAACCATAGCAAAAGAGAGCTCGGTTAACTTTTACATATATCAAATCATGCAAGAGTCTTTTCCATAAAACATTTTTCTGTCAGAATCAAAGCAAGAAAATAACATACAACTGACAGGAAACTTGAAGCTTTCCTTTTGAATCTGATTACCTTAACTGAGTTACTCAGCTATTCATTTAGTCATATTCTGGCTATACCAAGAAAGTGGAATAGTATGATTATTTTCTTTTAGTTTTAGTTCTTCACTTTTAATTTATTAATCACTTTGTTAGGTTGTGTTTATGAAGACAGCTTTTAGGTAGCACTACTCAGAAAAATGACTTGGGGGCCCAGGGCTAATTGTGTGTGTGTTCAGCTCTCAGTCGTGTCCGACTCTGCAGCCCCACGGACTGTAGCCCTCCAGGCTCCTCTGTACATGGAATTTTCCAGCCAAGAATACTGGAGTGGGTTGCCATTTCCTACTCCAGATCTTCCTGACCCAGAGACTGAACCAGTGTCTCCTGTGTTTCCTGCGTTGGTAGGCAGATTCTTTACCACTGTGCCGCCTGGAAAGCAACCCAGAGATAATATAGGTCTGATCTATTTCATGCAAGGACAAATAACGTAAACGCATCCTTTCCTTCACAAATAATAGCAGCGTATTTGCCAAGACAACCTCAACTCTCAAACCACAGATGTAATCATGAGATTTGTCCTCCTGTTAATTCAAATCCTTTTACATGACCTAACTTTGGAAGGTATCTAATTGAAAAATCTCATTTGCTTTTAGTTTAAGGTAAATTAAATGGATCTTTAATTCTACCACCAGCAGGCAGGTTGTCACTCATTAAATGCGTCACTTTGGGATCTTTCTAATTTGACAAAAAAGTAGCATTTTATCTTGTTTCATAATCGTTTTGAGTTTTATCCCTATTGAGTGATGTATATGTTAATAGTACCTCTTACTGTTACATGGTCATTTAGGAAGAAAGTGCTCTCCATTTCCTGGAAGGCTTCCTTTCTCATTTAATTAAGAAGACTTCTCACTAGACAGCTCCCTCAGGTTAGATTTAAGCACTAATATTCCCAAAAAAGGCTCATGCACAGACAGTCATAAATAAAGAACATAAAATTAGCTTATGTTGTTTCAGTCTGTTTTCCTTCTTTGTCCCAAAAGTACACTGATTTTCAGCATGCAATCATTATAAGGATTTCTGATATATAACCTCTCCAGTTTATGATTTCAAATATTTAATAGTCCCAGAGGAAATATAAGGTTCTGAATTTTAAATGTACATAAATATCACATAATTTGTGTCTTTCCATACTTTGTTTTTTTCCTCCCCCCTCAGAATAAACTTTTTAGCCAGAGAAAACATCGGTTATTCTGTTTCCTTAGTTGTTTTTCAAGAGCCAACTCCAAGGTTTTTTAACCCTATTTATTGATTACTTGTAGATGGTAAAGAGTCTGCTTCAATGCAGGAGATTCCTGGAGAAGGGAATGCCTATCCACTCCAGTATCCTTACCTGGGGCATTCCATGGACAGAGGAGCTTGGCAGGCTACAGCCCACAGTGTCACACAACACGACTGAGTGACTAACACACACACACATTGTTAGTGTTTTATTTTACCTATGTCACTGGATATCATTATCTCTTTGATCTGTTATTCATAGAACCAAATTAGCTTTTTTGGTAGTGAGGGGCCTAAGTATTTGTCTTTTGCATCACTTTTCAGCATTCTACATTCCAGATTTTTACATCTTTACATTTAGGTATTTCTTTCTTATGAATATCATACAGCTTAATTTAAGCTTTTGTTTTTCTCTGGTTATTTTAATTCTCTTATATTTTCTTTTTTAAAGATTTTTTTGATGTGGACCATCTTTAAGTCTTTATTGAATTTATTACAATATTGCTTCTGTTTTATGTTTTAGATTTTGGCCATGAGGCATGTGGGATCAGCTCCCCAACCAGGGCTTGAATCCACAGTCTCCGCACTAGAAGGTGAAGTCTCGATCACTGGATCACAGGGAAGTGCCTCTCTCGTATTTTCTGATTCCCAAACCATGAATGCTTACATATATGCATATATGTGCCAGTAACATACTCACTGAAACAAATTACCTCCCACTCTTCTGAATTCCATTTTCTTTTTCATTATATACTTACAGCCTTTAGAAGGCCTTTCAATGAGGGACTATAAGTAAACATTCAGAAATTTCTTTGTTTTGCCCTTACTCTTGAATATGGAACATAAACTCCAGTATTCAAATCCACATGAAGCACAAGCTTATGATGATAAAATGTTAGTTAAGTAACACATTCTAAATAAAGGGTTATTATTTTGTGGTCTGTTAGAACTTTGTGACCTTTTGTTGAATTATGATCACTGGTTTTGCAGTTGAGAATGCTAAACGTTGTTTCAAGTGTCTGGGCTTGTCTACTTGCTTTCAAAATATTCTGTTTGTCACTGGCTTTATGGAGTTTCACTACAATCTACCCAGCTGTGGGTGTGGAAGTATGTGTACTCTAGGGATAGCTAAGTTCAGGTTTGTCTTCAGTTCTGAAAACCTCTAGCCAATAGCTCTTCCAAGTTCTCCTGCTATAGTTCATCTATTCTGTCTTTTCCACAAACCCTACTTGGCATATGAAGGATCTTCTTATACTATTCCCCAGGTTTCTTAACTTCTTAATCTCCTCAGACCTATGATTCTATTTATTAATTCTCTTCTGTTTTATTTATCTACTTATCTACTTATCTATTTATTTTGATACTTTTATTAATCACTGCTCTTAATGCCAATTATTATATTTTTCACTTCTAGAACTTCTCTGTGGATATTTTTCAATTTTTCATGGACTTTTTGTGTGTCTCATTTTGAGGATTTCATTTGTTTCTTAGCATTTTTAAACATTTTAGATATAGTAACTTTGTGTTATCTTTCTGGCTTTCACGATTTGTAGTTCTTGGGGGAGGTGTTCTAACTCCACTCTTCATTGTATCTGCAGACCTGCCGACGGTGGACTGTTTTCTTAGGTGCTCTGCACTTTCCGACTAGGGGCTAATCTTTGGTAGCATGGAGGCTTTTCCTGTTCACAGTGAACTGAGTTGAGAAAGCATAGCTTCAGGCCAAATTTTATGTTTTGTATTTTCTCAGCTAGTGGATCCTTAGACTATGCATGAGGTGTAAATGTTAACCCTGTCTAAGGTAGCAGATGTCAATTGCTACATATAGGATGGATAAATAAAAAGGTTGTACAGCACAGGGATCTATATTCTAATATCTTGTGATAAATCATAAAGGAATAGAACATGAAAAAGATAACAAAAACATATCTATATATATAGAAGATATATAGATATATCTGTGTGTATATATATATATATATATCTCTGAATCACTTTGTTATATACCAGAAACTGAGACAACTTTGTAAACCAACTATAATTCAATAAAGAAAATGTTAACCCTGAAATTTACATAAAGTACAACCTATGATGTTGAATTTTCTAAATAGCTGTTTCATCCCCCGTTATTTTCTCAGGAGACATGGAGAAACTTCTTTATTATCTCCTGCCGGTAATATTTGTACCCCTATGGATTTTAATATGTTTTCATTAATCTGTATTTTTATATGTGATTTGATATCACTGAGAAACTAATAAAAAAAACAAGATATTTGTTATGTACCACAGTCACCTTGGCATCTAGTCGTAAAATTAGTCATGCATTATTATTGGGCAATTTTCCTATTTAGCTTTGAAACATAATCTCTAGAAAACTGACAATCTCATGATCATAAACTCTAAATGGTGTATTTATGCTAAAGTGCCCACTGTATTATTACTGGGATAAACAATTAGAAAGAAGACATTTATAAGTCAAAGGTTATAATATCAATAGTTAAATAACTTACCCTAATCCACGAATCATAAGTTTCTCTTCCTCTTTGCCCATTCTCACACTTAGCAGAGAACGAATCTGACCAAGAGATGCCAGCAGATTGATGGTATCCTCCACAGAAACACCATTTATAGTGTAGGTCTTTGGCAGAGCCCGTACCAGACCCCCAATGCCATCATACTGTCGATGGAGCAATACAAACATGGCCCTCACCAATTCAGGGTCTTCAATAACAGACTCTTGAGCCCATCGGACCATGGTCTCAGAAATCAACTGCTGAAGAGTGGCTGCAAAGTAATCATGGATAATTCTTAAGAAAGGAAAATAATAAGGCAGATGAGATGGGCATTTCAAATGCATATTTCAGATAACCCAAAAGTGAAAGTGAAGTCACTCAGTTGTGTCTGACTCTTTGCAACCCCATGAACTGTAGCCTACCACGCTCCTCAGTCCATGGGATTTTCCAGGCAAGAGTACTGGAGTGGGTTGCCATTTCCTTCTCCAAGGGATCTTCCCCACCCAGGGATCGAACCCAGGTCTCCCACATTGTAGGCAGACACTTTACCATCTGAGCCACCAGGATATAACCCAAACTGTCTTCTATATTTGTACAAGAATTGAAAAGGAATAATTTTTTGAAAAATATATTCTTTAAACAATTATCAGTGACAGTATGTCAATAAAGATGAGTTAACAGGTAATCAAGGATAAAAATACACAAACTTTCTTTAAAAATTATTCTTATAACTAAGGCATTTAAGCTATTTCAAAATTATAGCAGCTTTTCTAGAACTACTATTGGCAATCCCTAGGGCAATCAATGGGTTGTCTTATTACTTTTATTTTCTTTGTTTCATTCATTTCCTCCAAAAAGATTTGACATCATATATCCTTATAAAGGTCAGTCATGGTCATTCAAGGAGCTTCTTTTTTAATCCAACTGTATCCTCATTTAAGTACTTAGTAGTAGCGACCTCATGAAATTACATTTCTATTTCAATTTGTATCCCTAATTGTCACTTAAAATGTCTTCAAAGGATTTGACTGTAAAGCTGTATTAAGTTGAAAAGTTATCCCATACATAGATGATTACTTGCAGTGTGATCAGCAATAACACATTTAAAAGCAACAGAACTTTCAAACCTCTTAAAATATATAGTAAAATTATCAAAGCTAAGTAGGGTTGATGTGACTGACTTATGTTGTTGCTGTTGTTCAGTCACCAAGATGTGTCTGACTCTTTGTAACCTCACAGGCTGCAGCATTCCAGGCTTCTCTGTCCCTCACCATCCCCAGAGTTTGCCCAAGATCATGTCCAGTGAATTGGTGATACCATCCAGCCATCTCATCCTCTGTCGCCCTTTTCTCTTTCTGCCTTTAATCTTTCCCAGATCAGGGTCTTTTCCAATGAGTCATCTGTTCACATCAGGTGGCCAGAGTATTGAAGCTTCAGATTCAGCATCAAACCTTCCAATGAATATTCAGGGTTGATTTCCTTCAAGATTGACTGGTTTGATCTCCTTACTGTCCAAGGGACTCTCTAGAGTCTTAATTCATACAGAGGTACTAAATTCCTATCATCAATACACTGGCTGATTTCCAAAAGAAACTGCTAATCTGTTTTAATCTATGCCTTATTAAAGAAAAACACACACACACAAAGCTCAGATTACCATCTGAGAACCTGCCCGTAATGCAGGAGACCCGGGTTTGATCCCTGGGTTGGGAAGATCCTCTGGAGAAGGAAATGGCTACCCGCTCTAGCATTCTTGCCTGGAGAACTTCATGAACAGAGAAGCCTGGCAGGCTACAGTCCAATCAGGGTTGCAAAGAGTCAGACACACTTTACTTTTCACCAATTTTAACCAAATATAAAATTTAGATAAAATGCCAATATACTTCTACATATCTCAAAACCATGTAGTCATTGTTAATAGGTCAAAATCATGAACCTGATAATAACAAAAAATGCTTCATAAGAAACTCTGAACTCTGATTTGGAAGACCTGACTCAAATGTGGTTGTGATACTGAAAAATAAATTTAGAAGTAATTATATGGATAAAAGGTTTGCATTGTAAGTTAGTGGGAAAAAAGACAAAATTTGCATGAGTTTGTTGTTTTCTTTCCATAAAAGCTGTTAATAAACTGACACTGCCTCTTAAATGAATGGAGTCTCAGAAGTGAGACAGTAAATCAGCTGATCTCACAGACCTACTTCATGAACCCTTTCTGAATGAGTATGCAGGTCTGAGAGACCCGTTGCCTCAGTGTGTTTTCTTTGGTTTCACAGAGTATCAGCTATGATATCAGCTATGACTTTTCAGTTAAATAGGATGTGGATGAATCAGAAATGCATAAGGCTCTAGAAAATATTTCCAAACCAAAATATAGTTACAGACAATATCTATGTAAACTTTAAGAAAAGGCTTATTTAACTTGATGCAAGAATATTTGAAGGTCAACAGCAAATATTTAAATATGAAGGCTAAATTACTCATTTTATACTTTCTCTTGATAGACTCTGATCCAATTCCTTTTTTAATTTATTTGTCTTAATTGGAGGCTAATTACTTTATAATATTGTAGTGGTTTTTGCCATACATTGACATGAATCAGCCATGCGTGTATATCTGTTCCCCTAAATCTTTACTTCTCTAGGGATAGCCCATCCACCCTTAGAAAACTGCCATCTCTCAATCTGTTCCTGCAAATACAGTCTGATGCTGCTATCTACCTCTGGTGGCTATGGGGATCTACTTAATGTGATTCTTGCAAGTTGCAAATTCAATTTTCTTACTGGTTCATCTAGTATGATATTTGTTCAAACAATGAATAAATGCCATGGTGGAGTCATTCTGGCAGTGCCCTTTTATAGCTTACATGACTTCTTGGAGTCACTCTCAACTGGCTTTTCCGCTTGCTTCTTCTTCAGGTATGTCACCTTTTCTACCAAGGACAGCAGGCGTCCTCTAATAGTTAAATCATTGTTTCCATCCAGAGACCTATCTTCATCCAGCTCAATTCCTAGTAGGAAGAAGACAAAGAGAAATAAGAAAAGAACAAATAATGTTTAAAAAATACATTGAGGGGAAACAATTCTCAGGTTTTGCAATTTTTTCCACTCATAGCTTAAAGCAATACTACCATGCCTAAAACATCTGAGGAAACCAAGTTAAGTGATCTTTTCCACTAGCATTCACAGGTAAGATTCATTCATTGCTCTCTTTTTCTGCTTTCTCTTTTCCCCCTGTTTTTGTGAGACTGGAGCTATCAGCAGCTAGCACAAAATATAAAGCCAAGCAGAGAGCAAAAAGACTCTTCTAGGAGTTAAAATCCATTCTACTACTTAAGCTAACCTTAGGCATCTCTTGACCATGGGCACTGTCTAGACCTATGGTTCTGCCCTCCCTAAACACCCTGCTGGCTTTTTATCCTCCTTACTTGCCTCCAAAAATATCAACGATATTTTAATAATTTGAGAGACAGAGAGTACATATATAGTTAGATATCTAAAACTAAGGAATATTTTATGTCTGAAGCAATAATTCTACCATATTAGAGTATCCCTTTATTTATAGCATATGTGTGTGTATTTATTTATAGTATAACCTTCTGGCAGTCATTTAGTGGTTCCTCATTCATAAGCTGAATTAATATACTTTTACTGTCTTCATTAAAATAAAATACCACTTAAGATATAGCTAATTTGTTTTCCTTCATTGAGACACAGACTTATTCACATCACCCCATAAAGAGAGGAAAAAACCAAATGACTGGATTCAGAACATCCAATCAATTCCATTTTTAAAGTTCTTAGAATCAAAAGAGGGGCATGTGCGCTCAGTCGGGTCCAACTCTTTGCAACCCCATGGACTGTATAGCCCTCCAGGCTCCTCTGTCCATGAGATTATCCTGGCAAGAATACTGGAGAGGGTTGCCATTTCCTCCTCTAGGGGCTCTTCCTGGTCCAGGGACTAAATCTGTGTCTCTCGCATTGCAGGCAGATTCTTTACCACTGAGTTATCTGAGAAGCCCCCAAAAGAGGGAATAATTGCCTTAATAGATTTGGGCTACTGACCTACAACTTATTGAAGGAATTCTTTAGACATTAATTAATTTCAAACATGCCAGATTTCCTAGGTCAACCCTTACAAGGGGCCCCTCAACCAATTGAAATATAACAGTCTATGAACAAACTTCTTTAGACTAAATCAACTTAAAACTTCCCTCTTTGACAAAAATACCTGGCTACATGTCCCCATTCCCTGGGCCACTGAAGGAAGAAGAGGGAAAAAAGAATGTTGGTCATGTTCTGCTTGGTCTTAATGCCTTTCTGATCTCTATATCCCTCAAGACTTTCCACATCAGAACTTTTGTACCAATATATGTGTACTAAAATATATATTCAGAAAGAGTTATAGGTCAAGAAGACCCTACCACAATGTGTCATCAAATCTTCATGAAAATCCAAGAGTTGGTCTCGGATTTCTTCAGGACATGGACATTCACTTTTGTCATCCTTAAAATTGAGAAGCATATTGATCTGAAAGTTTAGAAAAAACAAGAGGAAGAACTAGAGTAAAAGAAAAGTGAATCTAGGAACAGCATAATAAAGAAAATTATAAAAATCAAAAATGTTCAAACTCTGCTTTTGAGTATTCATGGACTCGTACCCAACAGATGAAAAATCATTATCTATTGCTCAATCCAACAAATAACACAATCAAATAATTCAAAGCTTAACATGCTAAAATAGTCATATTATTTGAGTCTTTCTCAATTTCACAAAATGTTAGACATGTGTATACTTAGTGTTCTTAAACCGATTAAGATCTAAATTTACTTTTAAAATTTTTATTATCCTTCTAGATTTTTCTAGTTAATTTCCATGCATTATGGACTATTTTAAAGAACTATTTGTTAGAAGGATACAGAAAAGAAGGAAAACCAAACATAATTGAAGAGCTATATAATGGATCAGTATGCCTTTTCTAATATTAATGGTTCAATTGAACAAACTAAGAAATTTTCTTCCATTTGTTTTAATTTTTAGATACAATAGTATTAAATTCATGAAGGAAGAAAAGTCTGTTCCATAATTTTCCTTTATGAAACAACTGTAAGTTTTCCTTTTAGAGTTTTATGTATGTAAATTTTTGTTACACTATTATTTTGAGAAAATTATAGATTCATATGCTATTATAAGAAATAACACAAAGAGATCCTTGTGCCCTTTACTCTGTTACCCCACTATAGTGACATCTTGCAAAACAGTAGTACAGAATCACAACCAGGATACTGGCTCTGATACAGTCAAAAGAGAGACCAAGTTCATCACTTCAGGATCCCTCCTGTTAACCCTTTTATAACCACACCCTCTTCACTCTTGCTTGTTCTTCATCCCTAATTCCTATCAACCACTAATCTGTTCTCCATTTCTATATTATTGGCATTTCAAGAACATTATACAAACAGAATCATACAGTATGTATACATACATATACATACATAATACATACATGTATTCCCATATAATCTTTTCGCCATCTGTAGTCTGTAGCGATATCACATTTCATTTCTGTTTTGGTAATTTGTGTCTTCTTTTTTACTTTGCTAATTCCTTTAGAATTTTATTGGTTTCACTAATTTTTAAAAATAACTAGCTTTTGGACTCATTGATTTTTTAATTGTCCTCTTTGCAGTTTCATTCATTTCTCCTCCATTCTATATTACTGCCTTCTTTTCGCTTATTTTAGGCTTATGTTGTTCTTTTTCTAAATTCTTGTGATGGCAGTTTAGATGATTACTTTGAGTCTTTTGCTCTTTTATATATAAGTATTTAACGCAATAAATTTCCCTTTCACACAGTTTCAGCTGTGTCCACAAAGTCTGGTATGTCATATTTTCACTTTCTTTCAGTTCAATGTATTTTTTATTTTTTTCTTGAGACTTGTTCCTTGAACTAAGTGTGTCGTTTAGTTTCCAAGTGTTCAGAGATTTGCCTGTTATGTTTCTGTTACTAATTTCTAATTTGATTCATGGTCAAAAACCATTCTGTATGAAAAAAAATCAATTCTACATTTGTTGAGGTTGTTTCATGGCTCAGGCTATAATCTATCTTTGCAAATGTTTCAGACACTTGAAAATAAAACTGTATTCTATTATTGGGCGGAGTGCCCCATAAATATACAAAGATCCTGCTAGGGATAACACTGGCAGGATCTCTTCCATTCTTCTCTTCCATTCTTGCTGATTTTCTGTCTATCTTGTCCTTCAAATATTTAGAGAGGGGTGTTAAACTCTCCAACTACAACCCTGTATTTGTCTATTTCTCCTTTCAATTCTATGTTGACTTCACATATTTTGCAGCTTTGTTGTCTAGTGCATGCACGTTTGTCTTCTTGGTGACTGATCTCTTATTCTTATATAATGTTTCTATCTATGACAAATTTCTTTGCTCTGATACAGTCATCTTACTTTCTTTTAATTAATTTTTCATAACATATCTTTTTTCATCCTTTTTACTTTCAACATATCATTACATTTTAAGTGAATTTCTCAAAGACAGCATATAGTTAAGCCAATCTGTTAAAATTCACTGTCAATCTCTCTTACTTGCTGTATTTAAATTATTTATACTCATGAATTTATTGGTATGTCTGTCATTTTACTTGTTTTCTGTTTGTTTTCTCTCATTTATTTTTCCAAAGTGCTGTGGGTTCCCTGAACTATTTTTAGGATCCTATTTTGAACTATCCATGGTATTTTTTAGTGTATCTCTTTGCATAGCTATTTTAGTGATTACACAGGATATTATATTAATATATACATAATTTATCTCAGTCTACTGGTATTAACACTCTATCAGTTTAAATGAAATACAGAAACTTTATCTTCCTTTATGTCCCTTATTCACCAGCACTGAAAATACAATTGCCTTAAATATTTAGTAAGCATACATTTAGAACATAACAAAGTTACCATTTTTGCTTTGCCCATCAAACATAATTTAGAAGGCTCAAGAGAAGAAAAAAATTGTATTTACCCTTATTTTAACACTTTCTGTAGGGTAAGGGAGTTAGAGAAGGCAAGGTTCAGAAAAAGAACAAGACCAGCACTTTACAGGAACAGATCACCTTTAATGAGGCAAGAAGGGGCAGCAGTCAGATTGGTGAGCTGCTGCACTAACCCAAGAAAAGGGTAAGTATATGTAGGCATATATGTGGAAATCCACTCTCTTAAGGGGGCCCATTCTTCTCCAAGGTTGTTCAGAGTAGTTATCTCTTTAACCGCTGGGGCAAGGAATTCTGGAGATCAGCCAGAAGCCGGGACCAGCTGGGAGCTAGGCTTAATCAACCCTAATGTCCATTTTTGCCTTCAGGTGAGAGAGTTCTTTGTTTTGCATAGAATGGTAGAGAGGGCCCAGAGAGGAATTTTAACCTTAGGCTATTTTGAGCCTTGTAACTTTCCTTCACTGTATGTTACTTATTTCTTCTTTCCAGATTTTTCAAATTTTCTTCTTTTATCCTTTCCTTTCTGTTTACAGAACTTCCTTTAGGCATTCTTCCAGGATAATCCAATTCTGGTAGTTTTCCTTCATTTGAGAAAATCTTGATTTCCCCTCAATGCTGAAGGATATTTTCATTGCATATCGAATTATGGTTGACAGGTCTTTTCTTTCAGCATATGAAACATGCTGTGCCACTTCCTTCTGTCCTCTGTATTTTCTGATGAGAAATTCGTTGTCACTTGACTTGTTTTTCCCTTTCAAATGTCATTTGTTTCTCGGTGCTATCGAGATTTTTCTCTTTCATGTTCAGAAGTCTCACTACAATATGCTTTGACTTACACTTGGGGTGTATCCCATTTGGAATTTACTCAGTTTCTTTGGAATCTCTATACCTTTTGCCAAATTTGAAATCTTTTCAACCGTTATTTTTTCAAGAATGTTTTCGTTTCACTTGCTCCTATCCCTCTGGAGATCTAATGCCATAAATGTTAGACCTTTTGCTATATTTGCACTGGTGCCCCAGGCTCTATTTTTTCACTTTTATTTTCTATGTTGGGGGCTAAATAACGTCTATTCTCTCTCAGTTCAAAATTTTTTCTTTTCTTTTTCCCCTCCACTGTGCCGTTAAATCCATCTGTTGATGATTTTTAATTCGGACATTGTATTTTTCAGTTGTAGAATTTCCATTTGGTTCTTCTTTGTAGCTTCTATTGTTTTTTTGCTGAAACTTTTTTATTTTTGTCATCATAGAGTTGGTATCTATTGATTGCCACTTTTCATTCAAGTGTTTGTTGGATCTTGGTGTGATGAGTGGTTTTTAATTGAAATCTGAACATTCTTGGTAGTACACTATGAGACTCTGGAGAGGGAAATGGCAACCCACTCCAGTATTCTTGTCTGGAGAATCCCATGGACAGAGGAGCCTAGCAGGCTACAGTCCATGGGATCACAAGAGTTGGACACGACTTAGCAACTAAACCAGAAGACTTTGTTTCTTCTTTAAACTTCTGACTTCTTCTGATACCATTACTGCTAGGTGGCATACAAGTCCATTTCTCCACCTCCCTGAAGGAGAGAGGAGACCTCATTTCTGCTGGGTGAGGCTGGGAACAGCGGACCTGAATTCACACAACCCTGGCTGGAAAGGGTAACAGCGCCTTGATACGCCTCCCTCTGTGGCCTTATGGACCCTTTGGAAGGGATATGCCTCATTACCACTCAACCAGGATAAAGTCTCAGCTGCTCAGGGCCCCAGCCGGAGCACCTGTGTACAACCTGGTGAGAGCAGAAGTCTAAGCTGTCCACTCAGTGTCTGCTGCTTTGGGTCGGGGTTGTGGCACAAGATTACTGTGGTGGTCGGCTGGAGTAGTATGGTCATTACCTAAAAGTTTGCTCTCTTGCCAGAAAAACAGTTTTTCTGCTTCTTTGGCTAGACAGAGAAGGTACTTGTTGAGGCTTTTCTTGGTGTTTCTGAGTTGTTGGCTTCTTTAGCTCCAAGTTTGTGATAGATGAGGCAAATAAAATAATAATAATTACCCAGGGCACTCACCACCAAGTCATTCCTCAGCTCCCAAGTTCCATAGCCAGTCTTTCTTCTGTCTTTCATAGTCTTCTTATGTTTTCTTTTGTGTAATGTCCAGGGTTATAGTTGTACTTAGAAGGAAGAATAGGCAGAGGTATTCCATCTTTTCAGAAGCAGAAGTTTGCCAATAGTATTTTAACAAATGGAGTTACTCTGGGAGAAGCTGGATTTGTTCTCTGCTCAATAAATGTTATTTACAGCAATAAACAAAATTCCATGTCCCTTCCCTCAAAGATTTTACATTCTGGTGAGAAAAAGATAAATTCTACAATTACTCCCTAAGTACCTCCATTCAGAGCTATCTTGGATACAGAGGGAAAGAGCAAGGTAAGATATTGAAGATGAGATCTGTATAAGCTATACCTTTTGACCATCATAGCTACTGGCTGAGCCATAAAGTTCATTTGGGTTTTTCTGTATCATCCTATGGAAAAACCCAAATAAACATTTTGACCAACTCAATACATTTTGGTAATTTGTCACAGTCAGAGACGCATCCTGAGGCAGATGCCAGAAAGCTCACAGCCCTAGAATAGCTCATTCTTGGATTTAGGCATAGGCTTCTGACTTGGCTGCACCCTAGGGAGACCTGGGTTTGGAGGTGAGCAACCAGAGGAAGACCCACAAAGAGGTGATCAAGATTCCTGCAAGACTGGTGGCAGTGACATGGAGTTCTTTTAGGAGACAGAAAATGAAGAGTATTAAGTGTTAGAACCTGTCAAGGGTTCCTATTAGCTGGCATGGTGCTGTGCCAGCCAATGAAGGTCCCCCCTTCCCCCTTTGCTTGGATACTTTTCCTACTTGAAGAACTTCAGAATCTGGCACATGGCTTCCTCCAAGGGTCCATAATATGCTTAATACCTTTTAATAAGTCTTTCATTTGTTTAAACTAACCAAGTGGATACTATTGGTGAGACCTATGAATACTGACACAATGAACTTAGCCAGTGTAAAGAAAAACAGGAAAAAAAAAATACACTTGCAACTTCTGGTAAAATTCTGCAACATGTCAAATATGAGTGAACTAAAACCCAAAGGAAGGAAGGAAGACTTTTCTGTTCTTTCTTATACCTGTTCTTGAGGCGGGGATCTGAATTCCTTTGTTTTCCTGGCTGTGAGTGCAGCCGACATGTTTAAGGCTTGCATAACTTCATTATATCGGAATCGTTGATTGTCTTGGAGCTTGGCTACAAAGTCATCTGAAAAGGCCACAATGGCTTCTATCCGGTGCCGGACCTGGCAGTCACAGAGGTACTGAAGTAGCAGGCACATCTAAAGAGATGATTTAAAAGACACCAAGTTTAATTTCTGAATTTTTCAATAGTTAATATGTATCAAATCAAAATTTGTGACAGACACACTTAGTTGTCAACTCGTCTCCTTTATTAACAGAATCCTGATTTTATGTAGACAGCAGTGTGCTCAGTCCAGGGGATGAAATACAATTTGTCTAAACTCAAATGGCAAATACCCTTTGATGTCCCTTTGATGAATACTCACTGGCCATCCTCCTCTGCAGCTAGAGGGGCTATAGCAAATGAAGTAGATAAGGAAAAGTTTGCAAGGGGTCTTCTGGGAAAGCGTTTTCACCATTAACAAAAGACTAGAATATCCTATTTTCAAAAACTGGCTAATGGCAGGATCACTGATGGAAGAAGGAGGTAACACACTTTAGGATAAAAACCATAAACTGCAGATCACAGAAAGATATTACAGTCTGGGTTCCTGATGACACCATTAAACTACTACATTCATTCTAGAACCGTCTACCTCCAGACTCTGCATGTACGTTAACTAAGTGGTTCATCGTTTATTCATTAAATAGTCAGTTGGGTATTTTCTTACCAGAAGCCAAGAGGATTTTTAACTGATACAGTGCATCATAGAAACATGCCTTCCAGAGAATGTTGGGCCCAAGTTTTGGGAAATATTTAAATACACTTTATACCAACTGTGATATAAATGCAAAGTAGTGTTAGAGGACTTTAAATCCTCATATTCCACCATCCTAAATATAGCCATTTCTGTCAATGGTACCTGTAAGCTAGCCCTATGGTTTAAGCCCCTCTCTCCATCTGCTTTGTCCCACTCCAGTGGAAACACTGTCTTCTCAGCCTTGACCCTGCATGTCAGCCTCCCGACTAGGTGGGCTCTGGACCACCCTCCCTTACTCCCCTTATCTATCTTCCTCACAGTAGCTATGTTGAGATTTTTTAGAATAGACTCATCCTGCTAAAATTCTTCAATGGTTTTAATTGAACTTAGAATAAAATTCAAAATTTACCATATGGCTGGCTTTAGCAAAGAGCTAGACTCTGTATCAACTGCCTTCCGCCCAACTCACCCTCCCTCCTCAGCTCATCAAGCTGCAGCCACGCTGGTCTCTTCTCACCTCAGAGCCTGTATGACAAGCACTCTTCCCCTCCTTCTTCACAAGTGTTAAACTTCTGCTCATCAACCTGACCTCAGCTTAAAAGGCCTCAGAAAGGGCTCCTCTCACCTTTCTCACAGTATTCGAGTTGAAATTTTCATCCTTCTAGAAATCCAATCCTTTCCTTCCAAGCATAGGGATGGTTTGGGGAGGGAGGAGGGAGGAGGGTTCAGGATGGGGAACACATGTATACCTGTGGCGGATTCATTTTGATATTTGGCAAAACTAATACAATTATGTAAAGTTTAAAAATAAAATAAAATTTAAAAAAAAAGATATTCTAACAGAAATACATAAATATGTATTTCTCCCAGGGACAATAATCTTCCTTGAGCCAGCACCCAGTGCCTGGATCAGAGGAAGATGTCAATCAACGCTGACTGAAGAAGAAAGAGCAGAAAAGGGAGTCAAGGATGTAAGCATCAAACTGATATTAATGGAAGCATCTGAACTGAACCAAAGAAGCATTAGGAACAAGTCTCTCGGACACCTGGATGAGCACAAAGGCAGGTAAGGTCTGTGTTTCCTTAGAAACATCGATAGGAAGTAAAATCTTGCCATTTGAGAATAGACACACCTACTGGTGAACAAATATCCTAAGGTTGGAAGGGTGGAGGTTGGGTAGAAAGGGATACGAGAGCCTTGCGTTTCAGGCATTCCAACAGAATGTCAGTGAACCTACAGAAACAAGGAGAAACACAAGGAAATTGCTAATGAACAAGGAGGAGAAGTGTAATAGGGAAAAACAAATCTGACTCCATATTGGATCCATTTCTTTAACCTTTACACTCTATTGTTTTCGCCAAAAGTTAATTGTAAAAGGAGCCAACCATTTTGACACCAGGGACCAGTTTTGTGGAAGACAATTTTTCCATGGATGGGGTAGGGGTGGTGATTCGGGGATGATTCAAGCGCTCATATGAGAATTTAATGTCACCACTGATCCGGCAAGTAATGCAAGTGAGTGATTCAGAGCAGCTGTGAATACAGATGAAGCTATGCTTGCTTGCTGGCCTCTCACCTCCAGCTGTGTGACCCAGTTTCTCACAGGGGGTTAGGGATACCAGGCTTACAGTGTACATTATAGCCCATCTCCAGGGTCCTTGCCTCCCATGCCTGAACATTAAGCTAAACTATCTTTGTTTATGCTCACAGGAAACATCCCGACCAGGCCCATCTGTGAATGGCTGCAGGAAAGAAGAAATTGACATATCCCAGGCTTCCCTGGTGGCTCAGAAAGGACAGAATCTGTCTGCAATGCAGGAGATGCAGGTTCTACCCCTGGGTCAGGAAGATCCCCTGGAGAAGGGAAAGGCAACCCACTCCAGTTTTCTTGTCTGGAAAATCCCAAGGACCGAGGAGCTTGTCGGGCTACAGTCCATGGGGTCGCAAAGAGTTGGACATTACTGAGCAACTAACACACCCACATGTCTCCCAAATGTGTCCAGAAACAGGAAATACTTGCTATAACTTAACATGTTTTTTTTTACTTAACCTCCACATCTCTCCCTATTTGTTCTAAAAAAGAAACTAGCATCCCAACCTGGGCAAGATGGTTCTTTGGGAAACAAGTGCACCATCTTCTTAGCCTGCAAACTTTCTGAATACAGTCACTATTCCTCATTCCAACATCTCAACTCCCAATTTACTGGAATGTCATATAGGAAGAAGATGAGCTGGGGCTGTGTAACACTGGCAGGACAAAAACCCATCTCCTGTGCTCCTTTCAGACAGGCACATACATGCACACACACACACACACACAAATATACACACATGCATTCAGAGAAATAGTGACATGCCACATCACATATGTGTATGACAGGCAGACCCGTACTTGACCAAGAAAATTTTGCTCTGATAAAAATTTGAAATGTATCTTTTACTAACTATGGTCAATTGACCTGATTAGAAAATTAATGGATTTCATTCCAAATGCCAGAAAATGAGATGGGCATGTTCCCAAGTACAACAAGAAGCTGGTTAAATTTATGAAGAAATATAAAATTACCCAGGAACACAAGTACACACACACACAGAAAGAAAGAGACCAAGGTCAATGTTAATAGGTTGTGAATTCACTGCAATCTTTTTTCTCTGTTTACCTGCAATTTTACTGGCTCTGGCAGTTTCATTTGGAGCAGGCCCTCCTTGGGCCTCTTAGCCCCTTTGTTTTCTTCCTCAGCGACTCCTTCCAGCTTGGAGTCTTCCACAAAGGGTTCCTTCTCCGCCACCTCGCTCTCCTCCTCCGGGCTGGCGGCTTCCTTGAACACACTAGGCTCAATCAACTGCAAGACGTGTTTCAAGTCCTCGTTGTGGAAGACACCCATGATGAGCAGGGTATAGAACAGCTTGATGAGAGGGACGAAGAGGAACTCAGTGGTGCCCCCAACGGGGTCTCGGGCATGAAGGCTGCCCTCTTTCACGGCTTCTGTGAGCATCTGTATGGTCTTGGCCTTCAGGATGTCCAGCGGGAACTCTGGGCTGTACTGGTAACCCTCGGTATTAATGCTGACAAAACTCGGGGAGGAAAACTGCATCCGCGGCCTGAGGGAGGTGCTGAGGCCGATGCCCGGGAGCCCGTGCTTTTTCTTCTCATCCGGGAAGAGGGTGATGCTCTTCGTCTCCTCGGTCATGGGGACGATGAATTCGTTGTTCATCATGAGCCTGGCGGTGGCGTAGGAGCTGAGGTGGATGTCAATCAGCAGGTCGTAGTAGCCGGCGCGCAGCAAGCCGGGCATGTACTTGTTCTCGATGGCGTAGAGCAGCTGCGGCTCGTCCACGTGGCTGCACAAGGCGTGGGCCACCCGGTGGTTCCCGAGCGCGCAGACGGCCGAGTAGAGCCGGAGAGTGTGGTAGTGGAATTTCAGTAGTTCCTCCTGCTCTGTCAGTTCCAGTATGTCCACAGATCTGGAGACGGGAGAAGTTAAGCACTGACATTGAAAACGGGTCTCCGTCAGAGAAGACTGCCTATCTCCTAGGTTTCACAAGTTATAGAAACAGACACTTAACTAAGCATGTGTAAGTGTTTATTTAAACATCTACTTGTATTTTCTGCATCCCCTTTTTATGGCTTTTTTTTTTTTTTTGGTTGTTGTTGTTTTATTTTTGTTTGTTTATTTTTAGGCTGCACCATCTAGCATGTAGGATCTTAGCTCCGGGACCAGGGATGGATAGATAACCTGTGACCCCTTCACTGGCCCCCCATGAAGTGGCCCCTTCACTTCACAGGATGGCCAAAGAAGTCCCTACAGTAATTTTTTTAAATTAGTTTTTTTATGGTATGTTTGATGACAGCACAGTTTTTTTTTAATCAATTCTAGATATTAAAAAAATTTTCTTCCAGATATAATTTTATGTTGAAAATAGTGCTTGGAGCTTTCTTCATGCCCCATCACCCCAAGATTCCAGGCATCACTTTTATTAATGGTTATCTGGGTCTCAAGTTGAGCCTGGGGACTCCCCTCCTCTCAGAATTTTAACACTCTTTGGAAAATGCGGAATCTCCTTTTCCAGTTTGGCTAACCAGCTTCAAGAAGCCAGAAAACTCTGCCTTAGGCTGACTTGTCTCTGACTTTAGGATCAGCTATTAGCCTAATAATAGTCACAAGTCAGTCAATTTCACCAGTCAGTAGGTGAAACGGAAGGATAATTCTTTTGACATAATTGCCTACTTATGTGTCCTTCACAGACCCAAACATATGCCAGTGCCACCCTATTTCCACCAGGTATGTGCTGCTCATGAAACAAACACTATCAGAGACATTTTCACTTAGGAAAGTTTCTATTGGGAATCTTGAGTTTACATCAGATCATTTTGCTCCTGCCATACATCATCACCTTTCAGCGCAATTAAACTTTTAACATATGGCCAGAATATGCCTAAAGTCAAGTCATTCCTTTTAGAAGAGAGTCTATTTTAAAAGCACGTAATTTCTTTAGAGGTACTGTTTTCAAAACTATTTAAATTACATAGATTGTTCACGGACAACACTATAGCATTAAAGGTAGAGATTTGATACATTCATAATCAAGCAACTACTCATTCATCTCCAAAGGTGCCCTTGGTGAGACTGTAATCTAATCTCATCAGGAGAGGGGCTGTTATACACTTTGCTTATTAGTATTCACCCAGCACCCAGCCTAGCACACAACAGACAATGAGCAATTATCTGTGATTCTTTATCATTAGGCTTTGTTACTATCTTTAGATGCCCTATCATTCTGTCCATACTTATCCACTGTATGTGTCCTTTTCGGGTCATAGGCATTCTGTTAAAAGCCACTGTGATGTGATGCTGCTGACTTATTCCAGACCCCACGTTCTGACTCATAGAGTAATTACCTACCCGTGTAGCACCTAGGCTTCCAGGAAACCACACATCTGCTGGGCCCAGCTACTAGCACCTCGCTCTTGGAAAGGTATGATTGAGTGTAGTAGAGGATTCCCATATTTTATCTGGGCTCTTCAGTCTCCCAAGAAGACTGTTACCTCACCCCTCAGCCTGGCTAATGATTAAAATATATAAATCCATTCATTGTAGCAACACAGAGTACCTACACTCTAGGTTCTTAGTGAAATCACTTAGAAATGATTTCTCTGGTTCCCTCTCTACTATCTTACAATTCTGTGATACTCTCTTACTCTGCTGCCTTAACTCAGATGGTGGCTGTACCTGTCTGAATTTTTACTTGCTGTTTTCTCATCAGCAAAACAAGAATGAGGAAAGAAATCACAGACTACTAAATCATACCTTTAGCAGTAATACAATCATTTTCTTTCAGTAAGCAAGAAGTTGAGATATAGACTGAAACTTGGAAAGTGCAAAATAATGTCTGCCTTGCCACATATTAGCATTTTATAAAGCCCATTTTGTTTCCCCAGCAGCACCCCTGAACTCCTGGGCCAGGGTCTAATTTGATAGGTCCCCATTGGACAGTAAGAGATGTTTGGGCCTGACCTGTTCTCCTCTGGGATGTGAAGTGACATGAACTGCAGAGGCTCCACGCACTGCACCAGCCAGCCCTGGCGTTCACTTATTCGAGAGACGTCTACCTTCAAGAACTGGTTGGGCATTCTGCTCCACAGGACATGTGAGAGAAACTGCACATGGAGACGTGGGGGACACTGTGGCACAGGATTTTTGTGCTCACTCTTGAATAATCCCGCTGAGAGAGGCATCACATTCTAGGAAATGGGAAAGCAGAAAAGAATGAATGGATAACACACTCCTTGGGGTCAAAAAAGTAATGACTAGAGTTCTGTGCAGGAAAGAGATAATGAAAGATACACTGTGTGTTGAGCAGAGTCAATACAAAAACTCACAAATTGGGTTGAGTTGTTCCTGAAAGGACCAGCAGAGAAAATTTGAGGATCTTTTCTCCCCCATACTAAGAGCTACACGGAGAAAGCAAGAGCAGCAAATATAACCATGTATCTGTTCTACATCTTTACAAAGCAAGGTCCTCAGGGCACCTGGCAAGGCTTCAGCTGCTTTGATCCAAAGGTCCTGAAAGATGGGTCACATTCACTTGGCTTTCTTCCTCTCTTCTTGTCTGTCCTTTGTCACCCGCCTCATTCATCCTTAAACTACTTACTACCTCACTCATCATCAGGTTTGCCAGGTTTGAGTAACCAGAAATATAAGAGAGACAGCTCAACAGATAAACATGACTACTAAATAAGAAAAGAGAATTAACCAGGTATGAACCAACACAGCTTCTTTCTCCACCTTCCTCCACCTCCAGTACATACCTTCAGCCATCCCCACTCCTGCACTTGGGTCTCAGGGAAAGAAAAGTCTCTATTTTGCCAAAGCTTATTCATTCATTTTTGACCATGATACCACCCTGCCTGCCTCTTCTGGACCAATAAAACAATGAATTCATCTTTCTGCATTACCTTTGGTCTCTCCCTCTCCTCTAGAACCTTCTCTACTGCATTATTTACACTTCCTCATCCTCAAGCTACTTTCCCGTTCTCTTCTGCAAATGGGGAAAAGAAACGAGGCACTTGTATCAGACACTGAGAATGTATCAATGAACAAAACAAACTTCCTACCCTCATACAGCTTCTATTTTTTATTAGAGCTAGAAAACAAACAAAATAATCAATTAAATAGTTTATTAGAAAAAAAGTCATGGAGGGGAAAAAAGAATGAGGATGAGAGAATCAGAATGCAGGACAGCAATAATAAACAGAATTATCAGAATAGGTGTCACTGAGAAGACATTTAAAGACAAATCCAAAGAAGAACCATGTGGATATGCAGAGAAAGAAACTTCTGTGCAAAGGAATCTGTGAATGCAAAGGACCCAAGGAGGGAGTTTGCCTGGCAAATCTGAGGAAGAATCAAAGGACAGTGTGGGGCTGCAGTGAAGTAAAAGAGGAGAGATTAGGAGAAAATGAAGTCAGAGTGCAACAGGATGTCAGGTGGTTTAGAACTTGTGAAACTTCATGAGACCTCTGAATTTTATTCAGAGAAACAGGGTTTTGAGCAGTGAAGTGACATGATTCGATTTTCATTTTTAAATAATGACAGTCACTCAGGTGGTTCTATGATAAACAGATGGGTGATGATGAATTAGAGGCTACTGAAGAAATCCAGATGGGAAATGATGCTGATGGAAAACAGCGTGGTGACCGGCAGGATTGATGGTCAGCAGGTGGAGGATTCGCTGGGGAATAGAACTAGGATGCAGAATGCAAAGGAAGGAAGCCAAGGATGACTCTAAGGTTTGGGGTCTGAGTTATTAACTGATAGAACAGGAGGACTTAGGCAGGTCAGGAGGAGGCAGGTAGTGATGGTCAACAGTCCAGTTTTGGACATATCCATCCAGTATGTGATATTTATAGCGAAAAATGGAAAATGTCAAATAAACCAACATTAGAGTCTGGGTTCTGGGAAACTACCACTTTTCTGTCCAATTTTACCTTTCTTTCAATTGTCCAAACTTGCTGCCTTTCCTTCATGTTCAAACTTGAATACTATGAATTGAATAATCTTGAACTGAATAACATAGCTTCTTCCATAATTTATTGAAATTTTTTGAAAGGTCACTAAAGCCCTCCTACTTAACCAAAGTCACAGATTCCTTTAGTCCATATTATATTGACTTTTCTGTGGCAGCTGGAATCTCATTTTACAAAAGCAGAAACTGAGTTCACACGGTTTAAGGAACATGTCCAAGGTAACCAAGCCAGCATGGTAAAGTTGTCTATTAATTTCACTGTGAGTTGTGCCCAGCATCTCAATGTGCACAACTGCAAATTTCAACTAAATTCCTTTCCCCAAATTTCAACAGGCTCTTTTGCTTGTTGTTATGCATTAGTATGCATTGTCTGGCCCAACTAAAATTATTTAAATTAATCCTTTTGGGATTAACATATACCCAATACCATATGTAAAACAGATAACTAATAATGATGTACTGCATAGCAAGGGAACTGTACCCAATATTTTGTAATAACCTATAAAGAGAGTCTCAAAAAGAATATGCATATGTATACCTGAATCACTGTGCTATGCTATACACTTGAAACTAACACAACATTGTAAATAAACTATAATTAAAAAAAAGAAACATCTCCCCCTCCACAAAAAATAAATAAATAATTCTTCATTTCTCCTTAAGTGCTGAATCCAGTTCATCAACAAATTCTATTTATCTAATTTATTGACAAACTCAATTAATTCCTCCCCTAAAACATCTTCTCATGTATCATTCTATCCCTATGACTTTCATGAATCTTATCATTCTTCTCCCACATGGATAGAATCAAATTGTGATATCTAATTATTACTGCCTGCTCTCATTTTTATGAGAGCAGATGTTTTCCATATTACTACCAACATATTTTTCCAAAACAGGTTTGATTTACTCAGTCCCTTCTTTCAAACTTCCAGTGAATCGCCACTGTCTATGAAATACATGTCAACTTCTTAGTGTGGCAGTTAAAGCTGTTTCAACTTGAACTTGGTCTACCTTCCATCCATATTAATCTCTGGCCACATCCCAGAAGCATCCTTTGAAACAGTAACACTGAATTCCTTAACCTGCAGCATTTTTCATGCCTTTAATTTTTTATTCTTTCACCTTCTGTATAGAATGCCTTCTCCAAGCAAACATACCTTAAGATCTGCTGTTCAGCTGTTAAAAATCAACCTAAATGTCACCTCCTCTTTCAGCTGCACCTGATCCACACCATCCTACTTAGCCATTTTCTCAGTTATGTTTCCAGACTACTCAATACCTGCCACTCTTCTAGCACTTACCAGTATGTAGCACATTTCCAGCCTTTCAATCCCATTCACTAACTCACCTGTGAGTTCAATCATTACTGACTTGTATATAAGGTGGCATATTTGTTCTCTGTAAGCCTAGTTTTATTGAATAATTTATTTAAGATGACCAAAGAAAACCCTTTCTAATTAATGATGTTACCCTAGTGACCTGAACAAGAATTACAGAATTTTCAAACATGGCAACATTTTCTTAGAGAGTGATTTATGTGATTAATATCAGTACTAATAAAGAAGTGAATTCATTTAAGAAGTATATGCTATTTCCTAATGGAAAATAACCCAAATATAATAACAGGAATGGGTCTTTCTTACCTTTATTCTTCCCAACTCAAACTGAAAAACATTAGGACTTGTAGCTTGTGCAAAAACTGCAGGAAATAATTTTGTGCTTGGTTCCACCTTAAACAAGCAAATAAATTTCATAATATTAATAAAGGAAGAAACACAAAGAAAATATACTTTCTTCATAACTCTTAAAGGACACTTTTACAGAAAAAGACTTTTCCTTCCTCTCATATGGATATTCTCTTTCAATAATTGTTTGGAGTATTTCATTTCAGGACTGTGTGAACATTTTTTGGAGAAATATACTGCTCACTCTGAAGGACTTGTGGCACGGTTATTATTCAAAGAGAAGTAAAAATACAGAATCAAATCATTTGTGTCTTCTGTCTTTCTAATTTCTAATTTGTTTTTTTTTAATCTTTTTGGCCACACCACATGGCATGTGGGAACCTAGTTTCCCAACCAGAGATCAATCCTGTGCCCCTGTATTGGCATCATGGAGTCTCAACCACTGGACCACCATGAAGACCCTGCAACTTCTAATTTACTTTTTGGTATTGCAAAATGTGTTTTCCTCTCTAACGAGGACAAAGGTTTCTTCTGTGGAGGCACAAGGTCATCCCTGACCACACACCTGATAATAGGTGCTCAGTTCCTTGCCGTTGGCCGTGAAGGTGAGCAGCCCACTAGCAGCATCCACCACGCAGCCAATCTCCAGGCCGTTGTTGTTCCGTCCTTGCCCCGGGCTCAGGCTCTCACCCGCACACACCATGTAGCAATTGCTGCGTTTGATGCTGAATTGCAAAAAGACATATTTATCTTTGTACAAGCAAAGACAGTGTGGAAAGCATGGATGTCTGGCAGACTAAACCTAAGTTATGCTGTGCAAGCAACAAGCTCATGCTGAAATGGGACAGGTGCACAATGGGCCCGATTCTATGATTCTGAGCAAAATTCCACTGACTTAGTGGACATTCTGAGTCAGGTCTTCCAGTCTCTCAATTCACACCTAATGAAGACAGGTCAACTGGCAGGAACCAAGGTTAAGAACTGACCTGCACCTTCCCTCCAAAAACTCAAACCAAACTGGACCTTTTTCTGAGGTTCAAAAAAGTTCAAATATATAATAATCATCCAAATTGGTAATTTTCATTCTCATAGTTTTTATTTTAAACCACTTGTTCTGAGATGCTGCTGCTGCTGCTGCTAAGTTGCTTCAGTCGTGTCCAACTCTGTGCAACCCCATAGACAGCAGCCCACCAGGCTCCCCCATCCCTGGGATTCTCCAGGCAAGAACACTGGAGTGGGTTGCCATTTCCTTCTCCAATGCATGAAAGTGAAAAGTGAAAGTGAAGTCACTCAGTCGCACCAGACTCTTAGCGACCCCATGGACTGTAGCCCACCAGGCTCCTCCATCCATGGTATTTTCCAGGCAAGAGTACTGGAGTGGGGTGCCATCGCCTTCTCCTGTTCTGAGATGAGAAGCAGCCATTTCCAGACACTATAGAGTCCTAGGCCAATTCTACATGAGCCGTCAATGACTCAACAAATGTAAACTTTGGCTAAAATTAAGCCCCTGGATAATTCCTGGTGATCTGTTATGAGAGACAGACTTAAGCTGGGATGTGCACCAGATCCATGATGTTAACAATAAACCCCACCTGAGTTTCAAGCTCACCACAACCTTTATCAGAGATGGTAGCAAACTTAAATTCTTTGAGTTTTACTTTGTTTTCTTTCTCTGCCACTACACAGCACATGTGTGAATGAGGCTAGAAGAAAGGCCAAACGCAGACAAGCAGTAAGAAAAGAGTAAACAGGCCGAGATAAAGTCAGTTTCTGAATAATCAAAAGTTGGCTGTGTTTCTATGCCCTTTTTACATAAGTTTCAACAACCTTCCTTAGCCTGTATTTCCTACACCAAAATCATCAGTCACATAACAGGGGGCCCCAACCGCTGGGATCTAATGCCTGGTGATCTGAGGCAGATCTGATACAATAATAATAGAAACAAAATGCACAAGTAAACATAATGTGTTTGAATCATTCCCAAACCATCCCCTACCCCTAGCCCGTGGTAAAATTATCTTCCATGAAACTGGTCTTTAGTGCCAAAAAGGACCACTGATGTTATCACATCCCTATTCTGAGTTATCTCCTTTCATTGTCCCCATCTATGAAAATCAATATACATCCATCAGAATATGCCTGGAAACAGGTAGTTTGGGCCCCCCTACTGATGTACAATACTCTTCATTGGAGGATTTTTTGCTAAGTCCACTGTCTTCAGTGCTAAGTTCACTGTGGTTCAAGTGTTACAACCTGAAGGCAGGAGAGGGAGCTTCCGGTCACCAAAAATAATGACACAGGTAGAAAAGTAATATTCTAGGGGAAGAGAGGCTCTTCCTTTGAGAGCCATCACAGCAGATCAGAGAGGATGCATAGGCACAAAGGGCAGAGGCAACCGGCCAGGTCTTCTCTTGTCTTATTCTGCAAGGAAGATAGCCTTCTTCACTTTTTTGAAGGTTTGGTTTGAGTTTCGTTTGTTTTACAAATGAGAAAGGATGGCGCAGAAAGTGTAACTGACTTACCCAAAGCCACACAGCAAGTCAATGGCAAAGCTGAGGAAAGAATCCACTGCTCCTCAGTTGGAGTTCAAATGCGTCCATCTGGTCTAATCCACTAGCCCACACTGTCTTCACAGTTTTCTCCCCACCACCTAACCAGTTCCCAAGATACAGACCAGACTACAGGCTAAATGCCTCACATTCACCTGTCTCTTAAATCCTGGAACGAAGGCTAAGTAATGACAACCTAAGTTGTTAGTCATGTCCAATGCCACCTGAAGGAACATATGGTTAGTACCCCCAAAAGATGCAATGCTCTTACTTTATATGAGTTTGCACTTGTAATATACTCAGATTCCACACTGGCTTGTTTGAATAATAAAAAGGATACTGACGTTAATGGTTTGGTTATATTGTTCCTATAAATAGAATATTATTTTATGTATAAAAATCCAAGCGAAAACGATGCCTAGGTTTATCAACATTTTTATTAGATATCATTTATGTAACAAAAAATGGAGGAAAAACCAACCTTTCGTGCACCTTTCCTTTTTCATCTCCCAGAGTCACGGTCACTGTACGAACTCTGTCCAAGTCAAAGCCTGTATCATACTGATGGAAATCGGATGTGATCCAGCCCACCCAGACATTGGCAGGTTCTTGTCCAGGAAAGATTCTCACTGAGTAATAGTACTGTCGAGATAGCAACACCAAGTATTGGCAAAGCAAAAAGAAATAAAACTTTGACTTTCAATGTCTTTAACTTGCCTAAGAAGACATGTCTTTATTTAAAATCATTGGACCTATTTACAGCAACATCAGTGCAACTAAAGATTATCATACTCAGTGAAATAAGTCAGAAAGAAAAAGAAAAATACTTTATGATATCACTTATACATGGAATCTAAAATAGGACACAAATGAGCCTATCCATGAAACAAAAACAGAAACTCAGACATAGAGAACAGACCGGTGCTTACCACGGGGGAGAGGGTCGGGAGAGGGATGGGCTAGGAGGCTGAGGTTAACAGACAGAAGCTTTTATACATAGAATGCATAAAAAACAAGGTCCTACTGTATAGCACAGGAACTTATATTATCTTATAATAACCTATAATGGAAAGGCATCTGAAAAATACAATATATATATGTATAACTGAATCACTTTACTGTACATCTGAAATTAATACAACATTGTAAATCAACTATACTTCAACAAAAAATAAAATAATAGTATATTCAATTAGGCTATAACAACAGCAACAAAACTCAAAGCTTAAAGCAGTAAAAAGAAATGTAACTTCGCCTAATTTAAACAATATAGGCACAAAGGACTGAGGTGGCAAAATAAGAAAAGTCTTGAAACAGAGACCCGAAATTATTTCAGAAATAATGGGAAAAAGAGAAAAGACTATCTTGAGCAAAGATGATCTGAACCTTTTTATCAAAAATACTTTCAAGTATGAATGTATGGTGATGTGTATGTATGTGTGTGTGTGTGTGTGTGTATATATATCTATATAGATCTATATATAGATATATATTATGTTTACATAATAAAATCATCAGTCCATTAGGCAGGTAAGCTTTGAATTCTTCAAGCTTATTCAAGAACACTAATCTACTCTAGAGTTTTCATACCTGTTTTAGACTTGTTTCATATTGTTTTATACCCTAAATATGCTTTGCTTTAGCTATCACTAACATAAGATGCTTAAAATCACCCCTTAAAATCACTTTGAAATAGTTCAGATCTAATATGTGAAAGTCAAGTTCAAACACGGGGAACTTTACAAGGGACACAGCTACGTATTTTTTTCCATTTGGAATTTTATGAGGAGTCTTTTAAAATTTTTAAATCGCAGACAGCACAACTTGATGTCTAACAAAGTATGATAAATGGTCATGTAGATACATCACTGAGATGAAGGAAACTACAGAGATGAAGGTGCTTGGGAAACTTAGGTGGCAAATTAAAATGTTGCCAAGAAAGAGGATAGCAAAACCAGGACTGAGGGTGCCCTTAGGTGCTATTTTTCCTCAAGTAGCTTGCATAATACAGGGCATCCATTCCCATCATTCAGGCAAATAGAAAGGGAAAAGGTGGAAATGGTGGAAGATTTTATTTTCTTGGGCTCCAAAATCACTGCGGACAGGGACTGCAGCCATGAAATTAAAAGATGCTTGCTCCTTGGAAGGAAAGCTTTGACCAACTTAGCATATTAAAAAGCAGAGACATCACTTTGCTAACAGAGTTCTGTATAGTCAAGGTTATGGTTTTTCCAGTAGTCATGTACAGATGTGAGAGCTGGACCATAAGTTCAATTATGACTGAACTTTGGCGGAGCATCAAAGAACTGATGCCTTCGAATTGCGGTGTTGGCGAAGACTGAGTGTCCCTTGGACTGCAAGGAGATCAAACCAGTCAATCATAAAGGTAATCAACTCTGAATATTCATTGGAAGGATGGTGGTGAAGCTGAAGCTCCAATAATTTGGCCACCTGATGTGAAGAGCCGCCTCAGTGGAAAAGACCATGATGCTGGGAGAGATTGAAGGTAAAAGGAGAAGAGGGTGGATGAGATGGTTAGAAAGTATCCCCAACACAATGGAGATGAGTCTGAGCAAACTCGGGGTGATAGTGAAGGATGGGGAAACCTGGTGTGCTTCAGTCCATGGGGTCACAAAGAGTCGGACAGAACTTAGTGACTGAACAACAACAACAATCACCTCAGAAAATACAGGTCTTTCAACTTTTTGGTCCCTAAAATATAAGTGAATAATTATTTTAAAAATACACTTGTAAAATAGTGGGCTACCCTGGTGGCTCAGATGGTAAAGAATCAGCCTACAATGCAGGAGACCAGAGTTTGATCTGAATCAAAGTGAACTGTTTGAAATGCAAAGCATGATCACACACAGAAATAAATGACAAAAGTGGGAACCTCATACCGTGGACGTTTGCATCAAGTAATCATAGTCATCCCTCTCATCTGCAAGGACATCTTCAGTGAGTCGTGCAGAATGGCTGGTGCTATAATCTGGCTTTGTTCTTCGAAGCAAAAACCTGAAATATATTAGAGGGTTAGGAATAAGCAACTTTAAAGTCTTTTGCCTATCTCAAACATAAACATATAATGAACTTAGTAGACTGGTTGTCAAACAGTATGATTAACCCCCAAGAGGGTATCGGACAATATCTGGAGATATTTGGGGTTGTAACAACTGGTGGAGTGTGCCACTGGCATCTGGTCATGGAGGCCAGGGACACTGCTAACCACCTATCAATGCAAAAGTCAGGCTCTTACAATAAATAATTATATGACCCAGAGCACTGGCAATAGTGCTGAGGCAGAGAAATTTGCATTTATTGTAAGAAAGGATGCTAAAACAATTTGCCTTCTTCTCCATTAAAAAATACTATTAAAAATAAAATACTAAAAATGCTATTTAGAATATAAAGATAGAATACTTCAACCAATGCTGTAAATGGAAACATCTTAAAAATTAACTCTAGGGAGCAAGTACTTACAAATCATATATCTAAAGATAGCTTAGTATCTAGAATATATAAAGAACTCCTACAAATCAGTAACAAAAAAGCAAATCACCCAATCAAAGAAAAAAAAAATGGCCAAGAAGTTGAATAGACATTTCTCTAAACATGATATACAAATGACCAAGAAGCATATAAAAAGATGTTCAACATCACTAATCATCAGGGACATGGAAATGAAATCCACAATGAGATATCACTTCACACGGTTTAGAATGGCTACTAGCAAAAAACCCAGAAAGTAACAATGGTTGACAAGGATATGGAGAAATTGAGACCCTTGTGCAGTGGTGACGGAATTGTAAAATGGTACAACTATTATGGAGTACAATAATTTTTTTTCTCAAGAATTTAAATACAGAACCACTAGGCATCCCACTTTTGAGTATATATCCAAAAGAACTGAAAGTAGGGTCATGAAAAGCTATTTGCACATCCATGTTCATAACAGCATGAATCACAATAGCCAAGAGGTGGGATCACTCTAAATGGCCATCAGTGGATGAATGCATTAAAAAATGTGGTGTATATACACACGCTGGAATATTGTTCAGCCTTAACAAGGAAGTGAAGTCTGACATATGCTGCAACACAGATGACCCTTGAGGACAATATGCTACATAAGTCAGTCACAGAAAGACAAATACTGTCTGACTTCATTTACATGAAGTATCTAAAGCAGTCAAGTTCATAGAAACAAAAAGCGGAGGTGAGCAGGGGTTGGCACAGGTTGGAAAGGGAATGCTGTTACATGGGGGTACAGTTTCCGTTTTGCAAACTAAAAATGTTCCAGAGATCTGTTTCGCAACTATGTGAATACACTTAGCACTACTGAACTGTACACTTAAAAATGGTTATGATGGCAAATTTTAGTTTTGCCACAGTAGAAAAAAACTCATAGGAAAAGTAACTCTTGAGATAGATTGTGAGTGCTAACAAATCAGAGGGCAAACAGGCTGCTTTATTCTTCTGTGGAATCCCTGGTACATAAAGAAGGAAGAAGAGGTGGAAAAAATTGACTTTGGACATCCCTTACCCTCTACTGCCCTCTCCTGTGACCCCACAGAATCACTACATATTTAAAATCATTAAAAAATTAAAATTACAAAAGCTTTAAAAATCATTTTGCATATATCAATGACCTCTGTTTCAGACGAGAGGGTTTTTCCTGAGCATAATCCTTGTGGTTATTAAACTCTGGTTTTGTAGCTTCTTTGTCTCTATCTCCTCGATCTGGCACCAGATGGCCGTGAGCTGTCTTCATGAGAACCTCAAAGTCTGAATCCACATCATAATCCTCCAGATCATTCTTGGGCCCAAAGAGCCCGGTGCCAGGGATCCCTCCAGCTGCAGTCTTGGAGAAGACCTCTGCACACTCGATGGGCATGCTCAGACGATAAAACATGATATCCGTGCTGCTGTTCTGAGAGCCAAAGGACTTCTGAGTGACTTTTAAACACGGGGAACTGTCTATGGTGCCATCTATTCTGGTCACCTAGCAAATGAAGAAGCAATCATTCAGATGCTCAGCACTGTTGACTTCCTGATTCCAAAACCCCTTTAAAAGTGCATCACACCTTTAAAACTCCAGACATGGCCTACTCATGGCATAATTTTATAAATGAGATCATTAAACATAGGGATGGCTGTGTAAGGATATGCTCACAGTTCTGCTTCTAACTCAGAAGACAATCTGGGAAATTCACGTTACAACTGTATATACTCAGATTGAGCCTGCCATTGCCGATACATGTATATATATTTAAAAAAGAATTGCATACAGTTGACCCTGAACAATGAAGGTTTGAACTGCTTGGATCCACTAAGATGTGGATATTTTCAAGGGGAAACACTACCAAGGGTACTACATAATCCACGGTTGGTTGAATCCGCAGAAGCAGAGGACCAACTATAAATTAAATGCAAATTAACCACAAAGTTATTCCAGGCTCAACCACAGTTAATCAGTCTAATCAGCCTCTCACACAGTACCTAAAATCAGAGGGTAATTCTATCCTTAGATTCGCCTATAATGGAACATTAGAACCATTATTTTAAGTAAATGACAGTAATTGTCTAAGTAGGAACTCCCACTCCTGGTTTTGGCTGATGGTCCAAGTTTTAAAGAAAAAGCAAACCTCAATATGTTCATGGTTTGATGGAACTTGGAGAAATTGAGGAAGCCTCTTGCTCAGCCACATGGTAATATCCCTATTTGTGTTAACGGCAAATGGTTCATAGCCCTCTTGTAAGCCACAGATGGTAAAATATTTCAAGGTGCTGACATCCTTTCCAAAGTTCAGCCTGCCCACTTGAGCCACTCCCAGGCTACACACAGGTATGAATCCTGGGAAGAAAAAAATACACATCAAAAATTTTAGGATCATTCATATAAAATCCTTTCAGTATGGAATTACCAAAAGTATCACTCCAGAACTCTTACCTTTGTGACAGCTGTCACCCCAAGGCAAAAACAACAAACCACAGACACTTTTTTTTTTTTTTCTTTTAATTGGACGCTAATTACTTTATAATATTGTGGTGGGTTTTGCCATACATTTCACATGAATCAGCCATGGGTGTACATGTGTTCCCTATCCTGATTCTCCTCCCACCTCCCTCCCCATCCCATCCCTCAAGGGTCATCGCAGTGAACCAGTCCTGAGCGCCCTGTCTCATGCATCGAACCTGGACTGGTGATCTAGTTCATATATGATAAAATACATGTTTCAATGCTATTCTCTCAAATCATCCCAGCCTCACCTTCTCCCACAGAGTCCAAAAGTCTGTTCTTTACATCTGTGTCTCTTTTGCTGTCTCGCATATAGGGTCTTCAATGTAAGGATCAGAAGACCAGTATTTGCCCTTGGCATTGTATTTCAGTAAATGTGGGCTCTCGGTAAGTGCCTTCTTTCACCTTAAACTTCTTCTGTAAAATGAGATAATGGCTAAGCATCCCCCAAGTCCTCCAGGGATCTCAGTGAGCAAAGTCCCCACCCCACAATCTCCTAGTTCCAAGGTGCAGGTGACTCTTTGCACGGGGAATGTGAGAAAGAAGAGCCAAATTGTGCTACAGAGCCTGAAATGTGTAAACACAAAACACAACTAAGCTATACATTTCTTTACATGTAATGCAAAGAAAAAAGAAAGAACGTTGGAGACAACATTTTCAAAGGTTTTCATTCACTGATAGCTGCTTTTGATCCTTGAAGAGAATTTTGTCTGTTTTCTTTCCTAGAGTTTCCTAGATCTAAGCATCAAAAATATACTTATAAATAAAAATTTTGAAGTAGTTGCTAAAATCCTGCTGAAACTCATCTGTCCCATTCCCTTCAATATCACTGTCAGTATAGCTTAAGAAGGGTAATGCATAATTAACATAAATAAGATATGAAATCAAAAAGTAAGTTAAAAGTTAACAAGAAACTAAATCAAAAGCAACAGCAATGAGAAATGAAGAAACAAACATTTTAATGTGTGGCAGGGTTAATCTTTCCACTATTAAATAAAGAAGGGAAACCCCATTAATTATGTTAATTTTTTAAATTCTTTGGAATTAACTGCCTGGTAAGGGGCTGAGATGATGTATTTCAGCAGATGCAGCATTTATGTACTCTCAAAAACCTCAGATATGCAGATGACACCACCCTTATGGCAGAAAGCGAAGAAGAACTAAAGAGCCTCTTCATGAAAGTGAAAGAGGACAGTGAAAAAGTTGGCTTAAAGATCAACATTCAGAAAACGAAGATCATGGCATCCGGTCCCAACACTTCATGGCAAATATATGGGGAAACAGTGGCTGACTTTATTTTGGGGGGGGCTCCGAAATCACTGCAGATGGTGACTGCAGCCATGAAATTAAAAGACGCTTACTCCTTGGAAGGAAAGTTATGACCAACCTAGACAGCATATTAAAAAGCAAAGACATTACTTTGCCAACAAAGGTCCGTCTAGTCAAGGCTATGGTTTTTCCAGCGGTCATGTATGGATGTGAGAGTTGGACTATAAAGAAAGCTAAGCACCAAAGAATTGATGCTTTTTTTTTTTTAATAGATTTTCTGATTTTGTTTTGTTTTGTTGATATTGTATTTTTTAATTTAATTTTATTTTTTAACTTTACAATATTGTATTAGTTTTGAACTGTGGTGTTGGAGAAGACTCTTGAAAATCCCTTGGACTGCAAGGAAATCCAACCAGTTCATCCTAAAGGAGATCAGTCCTGGGTGTTCATTGGAAGGACTGGTGTTGAAGCTGAAACTCCAATACACTGGCCATCTGATGCAAAGAACTGACCCATTGGAAAAGACCCTGATGCTGGGAAAGATTGAGGGCAGGAGGAGAAGGGGACGACAGAGAATGAGATGGTTGGTTGGCATCACCGACTCAATGCACATGGGTTTGGGTGGACTCTGACAGTTGGTGATGCACAGGGAGGCCTGGCGTACTGCAGTCCATGGGGTCGCAGAGTCAGACACGACTCAGAGACTAAACTGAACTGAATTTCTTTCTGCTATACTTTACATGAAATTTCAAACAGCCAGCACAATAAACAAGGTCAGTATTGGGATGCAGACTACAAATGAGACGCTCTAACTTGTAGATCAAAGAAGCAGAGGATCCTATGAACAAAATACCAAATTTCTACCATTATGATGTCCACTCCTTTCCTTGTTGAAATTAGCGGCAGTGAAAGCATTGTATTGGGCTTCCCACGTTGCTTAGTAGTAAAGAATCTTCCTGCCAATGCAGGAGATGTAAGTTTGATCCCTGGGTCAGAAAGATCCCCTGGAGGAGGAAATGGCAACCCATTCCAGTATTCTTGTCTGGAGAATCCCACGGACTGAGGAGCCTGGCAGGCTACAGTCCAAAGGGTCACAAAGAGTTGGACATGACTGAGCAAGCCCAAAAGCAATGTATAACTCCAAACAGCACAAGACAATAGAAATAACATCTGATAATTCATAAGGATTTCACCCAGTGTGTATCATCAGTGTATACTTAAATAAACGGTAGTATCCTGCTACCAACCAGGAAGCATGAACACATCCAGCTGGGTTCAAGGAAGTGTGAATGATGAGCTTCTAGTTAAAATTAAAAAAGCCACAGCTGTGTCTGTAGTTGTGCCAGTTCTTGATGACGTAGTCAAGGAAATAAGCGTCCCCAGAGGAATCAAAAAAAACAGAATAAATACAATAGATCTGAGAGAGTTTAAACTACATGGGCACAAACTGGCAAACCTAACTAGGGGATATCAGGATAGAAATATCTCCTCTGATGCTAAACATTTCTTTCTTTCTAATCACTTTATGTGTAGATGGAGTTACTACCCTAAAAGTGAAGTTATTGAATACCTAAAAATATCTGTATAGATATCGGGTATTTATATATTAATATCTGAACTTTTCTGTATGTCTGATATGTATGTAAACATTTGCATGTCTGATGTTTTCATCTAAAAAATCAAGTACTTATTGCTGTGTCCAAAGATTTATTTCCTAGACTGTTAACTATGACTATATTTAGAATCCTAGAATATTGTTTGGACAATAAGTATGTTTTTTCTTTTCCAAGGTATACTACTTAACTTTTGAAAATCTGTTTTACAAAGGTTCATTAATATTTAGGAAATAGTCATAGTAAATATTACTTCAATAAAGAAAGAGGCAACCCATGGATTACTTTTAAAGATGCAAAAACACAAGAAGGTTTTTTTAATCAAAAATGTTTCAGAATTTTGGAAGTTTTAATACTTTTTTCTCTTTTTATGTCTCTCAATTTCATAATTTTTAAATGAATATATATTTTATTATGAAAAGAAGTGATAGTGTGTGTAAAAATATTCATTTAAGAAAATGGGATACAGAAATGTGGAAGAATGATGGGGATGTAAGATGGTTCAAATACATGTTCTTCAAGTTACTGAAGTTCAAATTCTCAATGCTAGTGAGTTTGCACTGAGCTCAGTACCAGAAATCCTGCTGACAAAATTATACTAGTACAAGAGTGATCAAGTGTAATTTAGTAATTTGCATTACTAACTGTACCCAATATTCTGTAATAACCTATATGGGAGAAGAATCTGAAAAAGAATGAATATATGTATAACTGAATCATTTTGCTGTATACCTGAAACTATCACAATGTGTAAATCAACTATACTCCAGTAACTTTTTTAAAAAAAGACACTTTCAACTATTCATTTCTTTATCCAAGTTTTTTGAGCAGCTACTGTGTGCCAGAAACCAGAAATGTTAAGTGACTAACACAGACCCAGCTAAAAGGTTCTCACAGTCTAATATGATGGGGAGACAAGTGAAGGAGTGAAGCCAAGATAGCCCACTGACCCACTGAGAAAGAGGGAGTGACAAGAGACCAGGAAGAGTAGAGAGATGAAGTCAGGAAGAGTTTGCAGAAGACCTACCATCTAGTAGAGGGCAAACAGGCAGTACTAGGAAGTGACTAAACACAGAGTTTGGAATCCAATGGGCCTGGATTCAAGTTTCAGCTCTACTGCTTCTTGGCAAGTTACTTAAACTCTCCAAGCTCTAATCTTTGCTTCTGTAATATCTATGCAATACGGTTATGGCTTTAAAAACAAGATCCTGTATGTGTAGTACTTGACGTGTATGTTCATTAAACTAATTTTAAATGGGAAAAAAAAGGTAAAAGAAACTAAATAGCCATAATAAGAGCATGGTTAATTATGATACACACACAAGATTAAATAGGTACAGTCACTAAAAATCATGTTTAGGACTCACAAAAATAAAACTGTAGAGGGAAATAAAACTAACCTGGCAACACTGTAAAACGGGTTATTCCAGGTGAGGCATATACAAGTGTTCACTGCACTATTTTTGCACTTCTCGAAAAGGCTGACATTTCTTAAAATACAAAATTAGTAAAAATATCAAAAGTTATGCTTAAAATGTTTTTATGCCTTAGGGCAATATTTATCAAATTAAGGTGGCAAAAGAAAATTATTTTTACACCTCTAACTTTTAAATGGGAGAAAACACATTAAAAATCAAATTTCTCTCTGGGTAGTAGAAACATGATTTTAACCATTTTTATTATAATCCTTTATATTTTACAAATGTTCAAAAATGTATTAATCTTTTGAAAGATAAATGAAATTAATTTTTCATCAGCTTATAGCAGTAGGGTTTTTTTGTTTTGTTTTGTTTTGCTTTAGCATTTTGGTCTCCTTTAGGGGAATATACTTGTGAAAGTACATCCACAAGTAGAAATTATGCTATTTCTTTCTCTTTTTAATTTAAATGAGGTAGAACCTAATAAAAATTAAATTGTATTCTGACCTCTGAAGATGCAGCTTCAGTAGCAACTATGACGATCCCCTGGAGAAGGAAATGACAACCCACCCCAGTATTCATGCCTGGGAAATCTCACAGATGAAGGAGCCTGGCAGCTACAATCCATGGGGTCGCAAAGAGTCAGATACGACTTAGCAACTACACAGCACAGCATGATAATAAAACAGTGGTTATTTCTAAAAACTATGTGTTTAAAACGAGCATCTTACAGCAGGAATGACTAGATGATAATAGTATCAGAGCAAACAGAGAGTGGAGAAGAACTCCAGGAACTTTTCAGTTGCCAGGCCTTGGTCACTTCCATGTGGCCAGTGTCCTGCAAACAAATGCTTACCACACAGGGCTCCCTAACAGCAGCTAATTCCCTGAGTGTTTATCTAACGCTTCATCTCAGTGACCATTAACAATCATTCATTGAGACAAGAATCATTATTATCTTTTCCCAGCGACTGAATTCCAATCTCAGTTTAAATCACAGCTAAGTGGTCAGAAAAGAACCCCAGCTGTGCCAGATCTCAGAGTCCATGCCACCTCATGCGAAGAGTTGACTCATTGGAAAAGACCCTGATGCTGGGAGGGATTGGGGGCAGGAGGAGAAGGGGACGACAGAGGATGAGATGGTAGGATGGCATCACTGACTCGATGGACGTGAGTCTGAGTGAACTCCGGGAGTTGGTGATGGACAAGGAGGCCTGGCGTGCTGCGATTCATGGGGTCGCAAAGAGTCGGACACGACTGAGTGACTGATCTGATCTGATAAATTCCCAAAGAGTAGAGATTTTCGGTTTCACGGATCATACAGTCTCTGTCAAAATTACTCAAGCCTGAGTTGCAGTGCAACTACGAATAGTCTGTGAACAAAGGGGCATGGGTGTGTTTAAATAAAACTTTACTCACAAAAACTGGAGGCAGGGTGGATGTGGCCCTCAGGCCTTAGTCTGCCAACTCCTGCTCTAAGTTTTCAACATTCAAACACTGTATCCAGTCCCTCCATTTGGCAAATACGTAATGTATACTGACCACATGCCAACCACTGTTCTATGCATTGGAGATATAGTTGTGAACAGGACAAAAAGGAGCCCCTGCCTTACCAAATCTTACCTTTATGTAGAGAAGGCAGATAATAAGTAAATAAAGAGTTATCAATATACATAACGTCAGGAAGTCATAAAAGTTGTCAAGACTGATGTTTTACCATAAATAACAGAAGTTGATAAATGACCTCACTCTTAATAATTGTCCACAGTAAAACATGACGGTTGAAGTTCAATTCTTTAATAATGTGAGGTGAGCTGAACTCAAAAATATTCCAACCCAATGAAACAGATTTCCACAAATTCACGCACACACCTCCCTCAGCACAGGTAAAATATCAGTCCTGCCTTTCTGTCCCCTGTGTTCTCCCTCTTCTATTCCAGTTACCTTAACTGACATCCTGCAAATAACAAAGTCTGATGTATCTAAAGGAAGTTTTCTTTCTGGCAGTGGGTCTTAAATTAGTACACATGAGTCCAGTTGGTTACTTGGGCCTGTGCCAAACCCGCCCTAACTATTTGTAAATCTGTTAAAACAGTAGCTACAACTTATGGCTAAATTGCTTCCTCCACCAGAAGACAGATGGCTTCAGCAAATTTTAACTTTCTCCCTCGATGAGCCACCTCACTCCTGAGCAGAGGGGTATGCTGGGAGCATGCAAGTCCAGCAAAGAAACTGGCAGTCACAAGGGTGTGGGGGCGGGATGTGGGTGTAAAATCTGTGGTGGGAGCCAGAATTAAAAGAATATAAAGTAGATCACAAGCCTACCAGCTTTTCCTAAGAATACACAATTTCAGATTTTGGAATTTCTGAAGTTCAGGTAGAAATCCACATTTATAACCTAAACTAAACAGACAAAAGCAGATAAAAATGGCTAATATTATACTAATGTGTAGATCCGAATTATTTGATCAGAACGAAAGGCAACATTTACTAATGGTCTACTATGTGCCCGATTATATATAGCACCTTTCCATCTATTATTAAATATTAACCCCATTTTTCAAGGTGAGGAAACAACTAAGATGTTAAATTATTCTGTCTAAGGTCCTATAGTTAGTTAAATGGAATGCTAAAATTTGACTCAAGAATGCTGATAGGGAATGTAAAACAAAAATTATTTGCCTTAGATTTCTGAGATCTTTAGAACTTTGAAAGAGGTATGAAAAGACCATTTTGAATTAGTGTTTGTTTTTTTTTAAGGAAATGAAAACAGAAGGCTATATGCCCAAGACCATTTAGCAAGTATTATTTTTCAGAACTGGATCTAGAAGCCAGGACCTCAGACATGATATTTGTTGCCTCTATTCCGTTTTGGCTTTGAAAATGATATAAGAAATCATGCTACGTGAGGTCTTAGGGAATTTCCCATGATGCAAATGCATCTTTAGTGCAGGACATCGTAACACCAATGCTGGCACAACAGGGACATTCCCATACCTTCTTCCTGGCTCTTGATTCAGTAGGATTTTTATTTTTGACTTTGAAAGCCATCACAGGGCTTCCCTGGTGGCTCAGTGGTAACAAATCCACCTGCCAATGCAGGAGACACCAGTTTGATCCCTGATCTGGGGAGATCTCACAGGGCGCAGAAATACTTAGTCTGTGTGCTACAACTGTTGAGCCTGTGTTCTAGAGCCTGGGAGTCCCAACTACGGAGCCCACATGCCCTAACTACTGAAGCCCATGCACCCTAAAGCCTGTGCTCTGCAGCAAAAGAAGCCACCACAATGAAGCCCGCACACTGCAAGGAAAGAGTAGGCCCTGATTGCCACAACTGGAGAAAAGCCTGCATAGGAACAAAGACACAGCATTGCCAAAAATAAATAAATAGTAAAATTATATACCAAAAGTTCAGGGTTTTTTGTACCATCTTACAGAAAAATTGCAATGAACTTAAAAAAATAAATAAAACCATCCCATTCTCTCCATCAGTTAAAATCCAGAAAAAAAGAATGTTTAATATACACAAGGTCTGACATCCTTTATCCTGACTCCTTGACCTTTTCTGTATAATTTAAACCCTAAATCTTGCTGTTTGGCTTTACTGTATTTACAAATAATAAGCTTCTGGTGTTGTACATCTATATAATTCCTTCTAGTACCTCCAAGTTATATTAAAAATATGCAAAACTTCCAATTTTCACAGAGGTAATTATGTATACAAGTTATTTTATTAATCATCCACCAACTTTATTCATTCTCAAAATGCTCTGTAAGGTAGAAATTTCCTCTGTTTATCAATATTTAAAATTTAACTGTCAACTAACTGGTCAGCTTAGGTTAAATAGTTTGATTTTCACTGAATTAATCAATCATTTCACAATGAATTTCCCCAAATGACATGCTATTTAGATTATATACACACAAGCTCAAAATACATACTAAATAATAATCTGAAAATTTACTGTAAAGATTAAAAATCTTACATTTAAAAAACTTTATTTTTTGGCCACAAGGCATATGGATCTTCCCTGACCAGGGATTGAACTCATGTCCCCTGTGTTGGAAGTGCAGAGTCTTAACCACTGGACCACCAGGGAAGTCCCAGAATCTCCTCAGTTCTTAAAAGTATTCCATGTAATGTACAACATATTTTAAGAGTTATTCCTGGAAAAATCCAGAGTTTCTAGGATAGTGTTCCTTTTTGATTCTAGACAAAACTATGAGACTGTTTATGCTAGTTTCCAACATCTTCATATTCTTTAGAGTTTGTCCATCACTTTATAACTAAACGTCCTTATCTACACTCAAAATATCTAGTGTCCCAATCCATTATCTCAGCTGTTTGGATTGCCTCACTGCAGTGACTCATAGTCCTAATTTCTTCGTTCTTTCAACAAGCACTTATTTTTAAGAGGAAAGTAAAAAAAAAAAAAAAAAAGTGAAAGTTGCTCAGTCGTGTCCCATTCTTTGTGGCCCCATGGATATACAGTCCATGGAATTCTCCAGGCCAGAATACTAGAGTGGGTAGCCATTCCCTTCTCCAAGGGATCTTCCCAACCCAGGGGTTGAACCCAGGTCTCCCACACTGCAGGCAGATTCTTTACCAGCTGAGCCACCAGGGAAGCCCAAGAATACTGGAGTGGGTAGCCTATCCTTTCTCTAGGGGATATCTGAGACCCAGGAATCGAACCAGGGTCTCTTGCACTGCAGGTGGGTTCTTTAGTGGTGAGCTACAAGGGAAGCCCTATTTTCAAGTGGGGAGATTCCCAAAAATGTTACTTTCCTGGGTCTGTTGTGAACCTGGGTCCCAGTTCTGTATCAAGAACAGGCTGTACAGGTTGGTACCAGCTACAGAAAGGACACATGTTATGATGGAGTCAGAAAGGCAGTAGGTATTTGGGACAGGACAGACCCAACCTTAATTCACACCATGTTGATAGCTACACTGGATGAGTCATACATACCCCCCAAACAGTTTGTACTTCAAATGAGAGTAAAATAATATTGTAAGATAGACTGCTAACTTTCTCTACTCTTTTTCTTTCTTTTTTTAAGGCAACATAATAAAATCAATAATGGAAAGCTATTCCTCCCTTTTCCTTTAGCGGTCCTTTCTGCCTAAAGCTATGCAGCTATTTTAATTATTAAAAATATTCTTTCTGTTTTCTCCCGAGGAAAGGAATCCCATGCAGTCTCAGCACCAGGAATTGAATTTTGCTCACTGTCCTTTCAAGTTTTAGATACAGAATCAAAAGTACCCTTTCTGGATTCGATTATAATCATTACAGGTATAAAACCTGAGGGCCCAGAGGTGATTAACAGAAGAGCTGACAGGCTTGAAAAAGCTCCAGTGTAATGAGACACTTACACAAGATACGTACTCACAGCCTGCTTTGTAAAATGCAGGGAATCTCTAAACAAGATAACTATTCTTTTACCATCTGGCAAGATGTTAAATAATTCTCTTCCTTGCTTTAAATTAAGGATATGATTAACTCTTCAAACTACTGGTAACATGAAGCTCTTAACATTAAGTGTAAATTAAGAATGGTACTAGGGATGTAAGTATAGAGGGGGGTCATGTATTCATTTCCTAGAATTGCCACAAAAAAATACCACAGACACTTTCTTTACTCATTCATCTATCCACAGGCATTTAGGTTGCTTGCAATTGCATCACAATACCACAACCTAAACTGCATTTGCTGCTAAGTCACTTCAGTCGTGTCCGACTCTGTGTGACCCCAGAGACGGCAGCCCACCAGGCTCCCCCGTCCCTGGGACTCTCCAGGCAAGAACACTGGAGGGGGTTGCCATTTCCTTCTCCAGTGCATGAAAGTGAAAAGTGAAAGTGAAGTCGCTCAGTCGTGTCTGACCCTCAGCGACCCCATGGACTGCAGCCTTCCAGGCTCCTCCATCCATGGGATTTTCCAGGCAAGAGTATTGGAGTGGAGTGCCACTGCCTTCTCCAAAACTGCATTTAGGTTTGGCTATTGTGAGTAATCCTGCAGTGAATATGGGAGTGCAGGGATCTCTTTGAGACCCTAATTTCTATTCCTTCTGGTCTATATCCCAAACTGGGATTGCTAGATCACATGGTATTATATTTAAAATTTTTTGAGGAACCTCCATACTGTTTTCCATAGCAGCTGCACCAATTCTCATTCTCACGAATAGTGTACCAGGGACTCCTTTTTCCCATACTCTCACCAACATTTGTTATTTTTAGGGTTTTTTTTAACATATTTTTGCAGGTGTAAGGTGATATCTCATTCTGGTTTTGATTTGCAATCCCTGGTGATTAGTAACATAGAGTACCTCTTCCTATTTATTCAGTTTCTTTGCTTATTCTTAAAATGGGTTATTTGGTTTTTGTTGGTTTAGGGTTTTACTAATGAGCTGCATCACCAGATGGTCAACATCGAAATCAGATTGATTATATTCTTTGCAGCCAAAGATGGAGAAGCTCTATACAGTCAGCAAAAACAAGACCAGGAGCTGACTGTGGCTCAGATCATGAACTCCTTATTGCCAAATGCAGACTTAAATTGAAGAAAGTAGGGAAAACCACTAGACCATTCAGGTATGACCTAAATCAAATCCCTTATGATTATATACTGGAAGTGAGAAATAGATTTAAGGGCCTAGATCTGATAGATAGAGCACCTGATGAACTATGGACTGAGGTTCATGACACTGTACAAGAGACAGGGATCAAGACCACCCCCAAGGAAAAGACATGCAAAAAAAGCAAAATGGCTGTCTGGAGAGGCCTTACAAATAGCTGTGAAAAGAATAGAAGCGAAAAGCAAAGGAGAAAAGGAAAGATAGATGCATCTGAATGCAGAGTTCCAAAGAACAGCAAGAAGAGATAAGAAAGCCTTCCTCAGAGATCAATGCAAAGAAATAGAGGAAAACAACAGAATGGGAAACACTAGAGATCTCTTCAAGAAAATCAGATACCAAGGGAACATTTCATGCAAAGATGGGCTCGATAAAGGACAGAAATGGTATGGACCTAACAGAAGCAGAAGATATTAAGAAGAGATGGCAAGAATACACAGAAGAACTGTACAAAAAAGATCTTCACAACCCAGATAATCACGATGGTGTGATCACTCATCTAGAGCCAGACATCCTGGAATGTGAAGTCAAGTGGGCCTTAGAAAGAATCACTATGAACAAAGCTAGTGGAGGTGATGGAATTCCAGTTGAGCTATTTCAAATCCTGAAAGATGATGCTGTTAAAGTGCTGCACTCAATATGCCAGCAAATTTGGAAAACTCAGCAGTGGCCACAGGACTGGAAAAGGTCAGTTTTTATTCCAATCCCAAAGAAAGGCAATGCCAAAGAATGCTCAAACTACCATACAATTGCACTCATCTCACACACTAGTAAAGTAATGTTCAAAATTCTCCAAGCCAGGCTTCAGCAATACATGAACTGTGAACTTCCAGTTGTTCAAGCTGGTTTTAGAAAAGGTAGAGGAACCAGAGACCAAATTGGCAACATCTGCTGGATCATGGAAAAAGCGAGAGAGTTCCATAAAAACATCTATTTCTGCTTTATTGACTATGCCAAAGCCTTTGACTGTGTGGATCACAATAAACTGTGGAAAATTCTGAAAGAGATGGGAATACCAGACCACCTGATCTGCCTCTTGAGAATTCTGTATGCAGGTCAGGAAGCAACAG
>NW_011495024.1:3908829-3916384 GCF_000754665.1 Bison bison bison | reverse complement strand
AAAGGTCGGTCTAGTCAAGGCTATGGTTTTTCCTGTGGTCATGTATGGATGTGAGAGTTGGACTGTGAAGAAGGCTGAGCGCCGAAGAATTGATGCTTTTGAACTGTGGTGTTGGAGAAGACTCTTGAGAGTCCCTTGGACTGCAAGGAGATCCAACCAGTCCATTCTGAAGGAGATCAGCCCTGGGATTTCTTTGGAAGGAATGATGCTAAAGCTGAAACTCCAGTACTTTGGCCACCTCATGCGAAGAGTTGACTCATTGGAAAAGACTCTGATGCTGGGAGGGGTTGGGGACAGGAGGAGAAGGGGACAACAGAGAATGAGATGGCTGGATGGCATCACTGACTTGATGGACGTGAGTCTGAGTGAACTCCGGGAGTTGGTGATGGACAGAGAGGCCTGACATGCTGCGATTCATGGGGTCGCAAAGAGTTGGACACAACTGAGCAACTGAACTGAAATGAACTGAATGAGCTGCAGGAATTCTTTATTTTGGATTACCCTTTATCACATATGTGACTTGCAAATATTTTCTCCCATTCCATAGGTTGCTTTTTCATTGTGTTAATATTTTCCTTTGTTGTACAAAAAGTGTTTAGTTTAATTCTACTTCTTCATTTTTCCTTTTGTTGACTGTTCCTGCTGAATAAAATCATTGCCAAGGCCACTACGAAAAGCTTCTCCTTTATGTTTTCCTCTTAAGAGTGCTAAAGTTTCAAGTCTTATGATGAGGTCTTTAATCCATTTTGGGTGGATTTTTATGTATAGCCCAAAATCATGTTGTACACAGTCACAGGAACATTTTCTGTATGGTTCAGAATTACATAAGGGTCCAATTTCATTATCCCAACACCAGTTATAGAAAAGATGAATCTTTTCTGACTCTATGTTTTTGGTATCCTTGTCAAAGATCAGCTGATTATATATGATCAATCTTACAATAAATTCCATCTCTCAATAAAGTTTAATGATTTTCTCTATAAAAGTATTGTATACCTTATTAGAGTGATACCTAGTGACTACTGAAAACTCCTAATATTACTGTAAATGGAGTTTTCCATTTAGTGTTGCAGGTTTTCTGTTGGTGTAGAAATGATAGCTTGCTAAATCTTCCAATTATTCCTAGTAATATCTGTAGCTTCTTTAAGGGCAGCGGTCCCCAACCTTTTTGCCACCAGGGACCAGTTTTGTGGACATCAATTTTTCCACAAAAAATTGTGGAAAAGGGAGAGGGTGGTTCAGGCAGTAATGAGAACCATGGAGAATGACAGATGAAGCTTTGCTTGTCTGCCCCATCGCTCACTTTCTGCTGTGTGGCCTGGTTCCTACCAGGTGGTGGACTGGTACCAGTCATGGCCTGGGGGTTAGCGACCCCTGCTTTAGGGTTTTCCCTGCAAATGATTATCTGCAAATACAGATTGTTGTTCCTCTTATTCCAGTTCATAACATTGCCAATTTCTTTTCCTTGTCATATTAAAAGTTTGAAAATCAGTTCAGGAATAGACACTTTTTAACACAAGACTATACTAAAGTACTAAAAGATTTTATAAATACTCTATATTTAAATTTTTCTTACATCTACCCATCTTTATATCTGTGCCATACTTGACTTGGGATATTTTTCCATCTTCATAACTTCTTCTTATTGCTATAGAGAATGTCAGCTCAGACATAAATATATTGGCTAGTAAAGCATCAAAAGAACAATGTTGTTAAGATATATAAAAATATATTTATTCTCCACTAGCCCTGTTCTTGTCCATTATGGTAAGAATTACTTCCACTGGTCTCCGGAGGAAGTGCATCAAGAAATGCTCCATATAAAAATTATCACTTAAAAAACAAAAAAACTTTAGTCCCAAATTTGATATGCAATAAACTCTGCCTTTGGTAAGATGAAACAGACTCTGGATGAGTCAGGAGACCTCCTTTCAGGTCCCTGCTATACAGCACGCATCTTAGTTTGATTGGCTACTAGGCCTCTGTGAGTAGAAGTTAGAACATCTGCTATGTTATGAGAAAGACGATTTATGATGAAAAATAACTCCTGATTAGTTAACTGGATATGGATAGGGGGAATATATCTAAAGATTCCTGATGAAGAGACATGCTTGAGGTGGAGCAGTGAGCATGCATAAATTCCTGTTCTATTCTGAATAGACAGGCACCAAGGATGCCTTTTGATAGGAAGTTCAGCTGAAACTAAAACTGTATTGGTCAATTAATTTGTTTTCCATTGCTGTGAAACAAATCACCACCAATAGCAGTTTAAAATAATGTCCACTTATTATTTCCTAGTTCTATAGGTCTTCCCTGGTGGCTCAGATGGTAAACAGTCTGCCTGCAATCCAGGAGACCTGGCACGATCCATGGGTTGGGAAGATCCCCTAGAGGAGGGCATGGCAACCCACTCCAGTATTCTTGTCTGGAGAATCCCTATGGACAGGGGAGCCTGGCGGGCTACAGCTCACAGGGTCGCAAAGAGTTGGACACAACTGAGTGATTAAGCATAGCACAGTTCTATAGGTCAGCAAGTCTAGGTACGGCATAATTGGGGTTCTCTGGTCAGTGTCATAAGAATGTAATCAAGACACTGACTGGACTGCGTTCTCATATGAAGCTCAGAGTTCTCTTCCAAGCTCCTTGGTTGTTAAAGTAATTCAATTCTCTGTAGTTGTGCGATCAAGTTGTATGATCAAGATCCCCTTTTTCTTGTGAGTTAGCAACCATGGGCTGTTCTCAGATTTGCACCATGTGGTCCTCTCATACCAGAGCAGTTTATTCCTTCAAGTCTGGGAGATTTTATCTCATACTCTGAATCTCTCCAACTTCAAGAAGCACCCAACCTCTTTTAAGGGCTCACTTGATTAGGTCGAGCTCATATGGTTAATCTCTGCTGGGTTAGCTTAAAGTCAACAGATTACTCGCCTAATCACAAAGCTATACCTCATCACATTCAGATTCTGCCCACACTCAAGAAGAGAGGGTTATACAAGGCATGTCTACCAGGGAGCAGGACTCTAAGAGGTCCTCTTAGAATTCTGTCTGCAATAGAGGGTATTGCTACCTCTTTTCCTGGTCTCTTCCCAATCTTGATCCTGAATGTTCGTCAGTCTAACGGTGAGAAGAGACAAGGAAGAACGCACAGAAAACCTTACCAGGGACAGCAACTGCACTTGCCAGCACTGTTCCTCAGCTGACATGATAGCCAGAGGACTCTTTGAAAAATGAAGATTCAATTAATCTCTTCGTTTTATCTACAGATGCTCTGAAGCGATGTTTTTTTTTAATCCAAATCGAAGGAAGAATCCTAAAAGAGGATCTGCCACATAGATGAAATCGTTTTTAAAGTCTGAAAACTCCACTCCAGGACTACAGCTCTGTAACACTCTTGATCTTAACCATGTAAGTCCTGGTCCTTTGAGGGGAGTTAAAAGACTAACAGATCTTGTTCTTCTACCAGAGGCCAGTATGTCTCAGCAATCTGTTCTTTGTTCAAATCACATACAAGCTTTAACGTCAAGTCTGTGGTCACTGAGGGAGAGTGCAGTTTCTCTTTGGGAAAGAGATCTGTAGCCTTTTAGAAAAGCCTCAATTGCACCTTTATGAAATAACCAGATCCTCACCTTGAACTAACTGGATGGCTATATCTCCACCTGGATGTAACTGGATAACCCCATCAGTCTTTCAAAGATTTTTGTAATTTTCCTTTTGATGTTATCTAGAAACAGTTTATACTGGTCAAGCCATCATTTCAGCTATGTAAACTATACAAAAGGCAGAGACATCAAAATATATTTAGCCGTGTTGTCTACTGAGCTGATCAGATAGGGATCTGCAGAGTGTGCATATGCATGTATGTGTACATATGTGTATATGTTTTATAGAGAGAAAACTTTCTGTCCATTTTATTACATAGTCCTTTTGATTGCTTTACATGTGACTAAGCTATTTCTGCAGAAACAAAAAGAAATTATGGGATCTTTAAAAACACCAAATCAAGCACGGGACAGACACAAAGACAAGGTAGGTATAAGAACAATCTGAAAAAGAGCACTTATGAACCTTTTTAATACTTTAGCAACCACAGCATACTCCGGTTGACCTAAATTAAAGGTTTTTTTAATATAATCCTTTGAGCTGTAGACATCCCGAGGGCTCACTCTCAGTGGTGATGGGTAAGTTAGAGAGCTCAACTCAGGGCCTCATATTATACTTTTACCCAAAGCAGTTCCATTGCAGTTTTTTAAGAAGCTATGTATTGAGTAGAGTGTACTTTGTAAAGGGCCATTTGGGAAAAGAATTTTTAAAAAGGGTGGATCTATGATTCATTTTGCTGTACACCAGGAACTAACACACCACTGTAAATCAACTATACTCCAATAACAATTTTTTAAAAAAGAAGCAGCTATGTAAAGTAAATTGGAAGGGAAAGGGAAAATTCCACTTCCAAAAAAAGCATTTGAAAGTCACAGGCATGGATAAGCTTTGTAGTCCTTTTAATGGCAGAAAGTTTAAAATTATGACTAGCCCTTACAAAGTTAACAGTCATGGCTAAATAAAACTTAACACCTGCTTTGGAGACCAAAAGGATACTTTCTAACACATCCAATAATAATCCAATGAATGGACCACAGAATTTTAAGATAATTCATCAGAAAGCTCTTTATAATTCTAACATCATTCTATGAATCTATGTGGTATAAATTAAACATGCAAAATCTACAAAGTCATTTTAAAAATTTAACTTCAAAATAATAAAAGCATAATATGCAAGCATTTTAAAATAACAATTGTAGAAATAAAACCTCAGGTTATATCCATAGTACTGGACAGTATGGACATTACACAGAAAAAAATACCCTCTCTCACCTTCCCTGTGATATGCTGACACTCATATCCCAAAAACAAAACCAGAGGAGGGGAGATAGGTGATGGAAGGTTAAGGGAAGAATGGGAGCACCCTGCGGGGCTTCTGAGCTGGAATCCTTTCCTTGTCCTCTATTTCTTGTTTGTACGAAATAGACTGTGGCCTCCTTGAACTACCCCAAGTTCCAAAGGGCAGATTCGAACAGTTGCTAATCAGGAAAGGGAGGGGATACAGAGACAAGAGAGGAACAGCCAAGAAACAATAGTGTAGCCTTGGGACAGGGTCCAGGTTCTACCTCAAAAGACACACGTAAAAATATCTTTCAACTCTTCACAGAACCAAAACCCCCAGCAAATGGAGTATGCCAGCATTCTGTACTCCAGATTAAACGAATCAGAGATACTCATCAGATTACCTGAGATCAGATTGAAGAAATTCAGGCGCTATGCACACACACCCTGATCTCAGGAACCCCACCCTAGAACCAATCACCATTAAACTCCTCACCACATCCTCCTGATGGAAGGAACCCACTGTGCCCCCCTTTGCCTGCAAAGCAGTAATGCTATTTTCTACTTCACCCCAAACTCTGTCTCTGAAGTTCAATTTGGCACCGGCACAGAGGCCAAACGTTCAACATCAGTCTCATCCACTACCCAGAGACACAGGCATTCAAAACAAGTTATAAAAAGGCAAAATTCCTACTATTTTCACAAATCTATGTTTGAAATCTATGGTCACACCTGCTCAAATCCCTGGGTCATGCCTGCTTGAAAAATATGGCCTTACCTGTTCAATTCCTGGGCCAAGAACATTCCTTGGAGGAGGAAATGGTAATAAGCTGCATTATTCTTGCCTGGGAAATCCCATGGACAGAGGAGCTTGGTAGGCTGTAATCCTTGGGGTCACAAAGAGTCTGACATGACTCAGCACACCTGCTCAAAAGCTCAGTTAATGAATAACTATAGAACTTAATGCAAATAATGAACTGGGTAAGGTTTTTTAAGGATTGGTGAGAAATTTATAGACTGTTAAAAGTATTGATTGAGGTACATCTTAAAATCCAAGACTATATATACATAAATTAATATAGTAAAGTAACAATTACTCAGTTATATCCAACTCTTTTTGACTGCATGGACTGTAGCCCTCCAGGCTCCTCTGTCCATGGGATTCTCCAGGCAAGAATACTGGGGTAGGTTGCCATGCCCTCCTCCAGGGGATCTTCCAGACCCAGGGATCAAATCTGTATCTCTAACATCTCCTGCATTGGCAGGTGAGTTCTTTACCACTGGTGTCACCTGAGAAGCCCCAATAGGATCTATTCAGTCATTTTGAAAAACAAAAAACAGTGTTAGGTTATTTTGTTTATATGCTCTAGATTAACACCATTCAATAGAATTTTTGTTGATGATTTAAATGTTCTGTATCTCTCCTGTTCAATTAGGCACCACTAACCACAGGCTCCTGTTGAGCATTTGAAATGTAGCAAGTGCCATTAAGAAACTCAAGTTTTAACTTTATTTCTTCTAAATTAATATAAATTCAAAGAACCTCATGTTATGACAGTGGCCACCCCATTGGAAGTACTGTCCTGAAAAACACCTACCTTCTCATTTCTTTTACAAACAGCTTTGACTTTCTCTTACAACCCTTTTCAAGGTCATCTCAGAGCCCCACAGGCAGAGGTATCTCTACCTTGCATTGTGCTTCCATGGAATTTTCTGCATTTATTTTAGAACTTATACATGGAATAGAAATTGTACAGGTGCAAACTTGTCCTGCCAAACTATTGTCTGCATGACGGTAGGACAATGTTTCATTCCTGTCGTCTCAGAATTCAGCAGAGGGCCTAGAAGGCTTTCGATATATTTTTTGAAATGAAAGAAAAGAAGCTATAAGCAGCTGACTGAACAAAGAAGTTCTAAATGAACATTTAACATGTGTGGAAAACTATCCTTTGCCTGCCATTGTATTTTCTTATTCACATTCATAAAAATCATTTATGCCTTAGCAGAATCCTAGCTCTGAAATACAGAGTTTCTGCTTAAGTCATTTCAAGGCTTTTGGATCCAATAAGCCTTATGGGCACCGTTGTGGTTTACAGCTGCAACTCATTTGCTCGCTCACCCTCAAACTGAGATGGCTGGTAAAGAGGCATCAGAACAAAGAGCTTCCCTGTATCCCAACCTGAAAACGACACAAGATGAAGTACACTTACCATCACCAACATCAAAGTCCTTGAAAGCCAGCTCTGAACCGGAATCATCAAGAAGGATTTCGCCATTCAGTGTGAACATCATGGTGTGTTCTGTCATGTCAACCATACACCCCACAACGTCGCCAGCTTGCCAAGAGCGCCCATAGTGCTCATTGCCCTGGTGCCACCGCTGGGCCTGGAGACAGAAGAGTCACTGTCACAGAAAAAGCCAGAACAGCAACCGCCCGCCGCTACTGGCACGATTCACAGCAGCCTTGTACTAACGCAGCAGGCGGAAGAAATGTAGTCAGCTCACCTGTCCACAGCAACTCGCTAAGTGATGTGGAGGTACCCAGGGATTCTGAATCCTTGACATTAACATCATATGTCACTGAATGTTGAGAAAAACTCAAATGCTACTTCATGATTTAAGAGTGTATTATTTTAAAAAATCAAACCCTATATCCCTTCTGTTAAAAGAAAAA
>NW_011495024.1:3881166-3908729 GCF_000754665.1 Bison bison bison | reverse complement strand
TTAAAAGAAAAACTGTGTCTTTCGAAATTTATTTTTCTCACTACAGTGAACACATCCCAGGATATGAGTTGTTTTTCTCCACTCCCCCAAATACAGGGAATTATGAACAGAGAATCAGCTGGGAACCGATCGTTGAAAATTACATTCCAATTTTCAACTCTTTCAAAATAAAATTCCATTTCTTGGAACCAGTGGCACTCACATTTTAGCTAAATAGAAAACTAGAAGCATTTTAGTATATACTAAAATGAGAAAGGGTTTGAATCAAACTTAAAAATATTCTTAAGATATTTACTGAAATAATAAGCCAAAAATTGTATATATATGTCAACACTGCTTTATCTGTAACACAGGCGAAATCTCATAAATACATTTGAAACATAGTCTTGATAAATGTGACCTTTGAATCTGTAAGTATATTCCAATGATTCACAGATACAAAATTATAGTATTTTATCAGATAAATCTTTTTATTTTCCCCTATGTATCATCTTCATTGTAAACTGATATATAACAGAATATATTCACCATTGCAAAACAATGATTTTTCTAAAGTATAATACACTGTACTTTTTAAAAATTTATTTAACCAAATTAAGTACCAAAAAGTGTTCAATTTTTCTATCTGATATAGAAAATAGGACTCAAGAAATGTAACATTTCAGAACAAAATGGGTCAGTTGCCCTAGAAGACACAATACTGATTTCTAGTCCAAAAATGCTTTCCTAGACACACACCTGGCTACCCAAATGTCAAATATCTTCACAATTGCTGATTTAATTTTCTTTCCTTTAATTAGGAAAAAAGCTCCCTCCAAAGGAATACAAATTTACTGAAGAAAATTAGCAAATTAAAATAAGATAAAAGAATAAAATATCAAAAACTTTATAAACCAAAACTGACTATTATTTTCTAGTGTGGTTATGTCCATATATACATATTTTTAATTTTAAAATATTTTATACAGAAAAAGTAAACATTCAATATTTATATAATGTACAAATAAACAATGTACCAAAAAAGAAGAAACTTACCAGCTTTCATCAAACTGAAAAAATTAAAATTACTCATAACATTGAAAATGGAAACTTTTGGTGATTATAAACAACAAACAGCATTACTATGGCTATTAAATGTTTATATCTATCATTAATTATTGCTTGAGGATAAATTCCTTCTATGGAATTGCTATGTCAAATGGATATATTTTGCATTAGCATATAGACTTTTAATGCTTTTGATAGATGAGGATGATTCATCTTTTTTAGATGACAGAGAATATTTTACTTCTTAAATTTTGAATAGTCTTGAATTTTCACAGGGTGAGGGGTCTCAAAATGTCTCAAAATGTTTTGAGACTACAAAGACAGAAGTTCTCCTAGAAACTATTTTCTGAGTTTGGGTTCAGGAAAGCACAATATTAATATTACGTGTGTGTGCTCGGTTGGTGTTTGACACTTTGTGACCCCAAGTACTGTAGTCTGCCAGGCTCCTCTGTCCATGGGATTTCCCAGCCAATGATACAGGAGAGGGTCCCCATCTTCTCCTCCAGGGCATCTTCCCGACCCAGGGATTGAACCCACATCTCCTGCATTGGCAGGCAGATTCTTTACCACAGAGCCACCTGGGAAGCTGGACCATGAAAAGGAAAACCAGTGGAAGTGCAGTGAGGCAGTGTGGAGCTCACAGCATGCGGATGCTTAGTGCACAGTAGCCTACAAAGGCAGGAACCTACAAACTCCAGTGTCTCGCGCCCAGCAAAGCGTACTCACCTTGAAGCCATCAAAAGCAAAGGCACGTTCATCTGAGCCAAGCTCCTGATCAGGTTGACACCCTGGCCTGCACCAGCCAACTCGCATGTCTCCAGCAGTGACCGCCTCGAATTCAAAATACCACCTTCCAGCCTTCACAGCATATGTTTTCTCAGCACGGAAGATGCGGAACCTCTCTCCCGTGCCACTGCACACTTCAGCTCTGGCAGCTGTGAATGGAAAGGGGTTCTGGTGATCACTGGATGGGAAATTGAAAGAGGAGGGCAGATACCACATAACCTACAGGAACAACGCTAATGACACCTTCTCATCTTGATTCACATGTAACAAAGTGTTTTCACATCGGATGGAACCAGCTGGATCAAGTGCAGAGTATACAGAAGGCCTGCCTTTGGAGTCACTGGTGGTTAAACTTCACTAACTCTGTAAGAGCAGAAGATGTTAAGTTTTTTTTTTTTTCCTTTGGAAAAAAGTTTATCAGACACTTGGTGGTTTGGTAAGGGAAACCAAAATGGTGTTGGAAAATGAGATGCACTTAAGGGCATGAATGGGAAGAAGACAATTAAAGAGGTCAACATGGTGGGAGAAGAGGAGGGTGGAAGGAATGAGGAGAGTAGCACTGACATATATATACACTACGATGTGTAAAACTGGCAGCTAGTGGGAAGCTGCTGTATAGCACAGGGAGGTCAGCGTGATGCTCTGCGATGATCTAGAGGGGTGGGATGGGGGTGTCATATGTAAACATATAGCTTACTGGCTTCATTGTTCAACATAACTAACACAACATTGAAAAGCAATTATACTCCAATTAAAAAAAAAAAAGAAAGAAAGAAAGAAATAGACATTTCTGGGTTGGAGAAAAGAGGGAAGAATCACCCAGGAAGTGAGGAGGAAAGAGAGAAAACAACAAGAAAGAGATCAACATTCACAGAGAACAGTAACCACTGATAAATTTCACAGACAGAATGGCTAAGTGCATTAAGTCTTCCTCTAATCTACATCTTCACTGTTATGTGCTACACATACCAATGCTGTGTTTAAGAGATTTGAGGAAACAACAAAAGAGTCAAGTCCAACATCAGGATTAGTGCCGTGTGAAGGGCAAAAACATCTGTAGGAAATGAGATGTACATGAGATGGATGTGCCAGGGAAAACTTCAGACCAGGGAACCTGGAGCCAGGATAACTTTAAGATCGTCGCTTCCTAGGAATTCACAGTGCATGAGGAAATTGGTCCCCCGAACAGGTATCAAAGGGTATGGTCAGCTCTGTGAAGATCAAGGTTAAATACAGAGGAGGAAATTTAAGTGACTTGACCTACATCTCACAACTAACAAACAGCAGAATCTGGGAGCTGCCAAATGCTACAGACTGTGTTCTTTCCACTCTGCCTCTAGCAGCTGACACGGAATTAGTAGATACCAGCTACATATTAGTTCTCATCTGTTCTCAAGTTAGGAAAGACCTTATAACTAATAAAAGTTTAATAAGAACTTAACTATTAATATGGCTAAATGAATAAAAACAGTCAAGATAAGCTCTGCTGCTGCTGCTGCTGCTAAGTCGCTTCAGTCGTGTCCGACTCTGTGTGACCCCATAGAAGGCAGCCCACCAGGCTCCGCCGTCCCTGGGATTCTCCAGGCAAGAACACTGGAGTGGGTTGCCATTTCCTTCTCCAATGCATGAAAGTGAAAAGTGAAAGTGAAGTCGCTCAGTAAGCTCTACAGGTTGCCAATTAACACACAGTTAGATCATCTTTAACAATTTAAGATTAGATTGAAGAAAAGAAAAATGGACTAAAGAGGTTCTAGGCCATAATAGGGGCTGGTTTAATGAAAGGATCAGTTATTGTTTTTTGATGATTATATGATGATTATAGGGCATATAGAGGAACTATATATGATAAACTTTTCAAAAACTGTGTTAAATTTCTGAATAAACAATATTTTGTTTCTTCCCCTCACCTACATACACACACATGCTCACACCTAACAGCCTAGTCTGCTCCAGGCAAATCTCCTGTGTCCAACAGTGAAGCCTCAAAAGTCACACACTCGTATCATGCAAGACACTCAAACATCCTCCTGAAAAAATAGATGCATTCAGGTCAGTCGCTCAGTCATATCCAGCTCTTTGAGACCCCATGAACTGCAGCACGCCAGGCCTCCCTGTCCATCACCAAATCCTGGAGTTTACCCAAACTCATGTCCATTGAGTCGGTGATGCCATCTGACCATCTCATCCTCTGTCGTCCCCTTCTCCTCCTGCCCTCAATCTTTCCCAGCATCAGGTGTTTTCAAATGAGTCATCTCTTTGCATCAGGTGGCCAAAGGATTGGAGTTTCAGCTTCAACATCAGTCCTTCCAATGAGTATTCAGGACTGATCTCCTTTAGAATGGACTGTTGGATCTCCTTGAAGTCCAAGGGACTCTCAAGAGTCTTCTCCAAAACCACAGCTCAAAAGCATCAATTCTTCAGCACTCAGCTTTCTTTATAGTCCAACTCTCACATCCATACATGACTACTGGAAAAACCATAGCTTTGAGTTTAAAAATGAGGCATTTATACTACTCTATACAGCAGACAGGAGAAGGCAATGGCAACCCACTCCAGTACTCTTGCCTGGAAAATCCCATGGATGAAGGAGCCTGGTGGGCTGCAATCCATGGGGTCGCTAAGAGTCGGACACGACTGAACGACTTCACTCTCACTTTTCACTTTCCTGCATTGGAGAAGGAAATGGCAACCCACTCCAGTGTTCTTGCCTGGAGAATCCCAGGGACGGGGGAGCCTCGTGGGCTGACGTCTATGGGGTCACACAGAGTCGGACACGACTGAAGTGACTTAGCAGCAGCAGCAGCATACAGCAGACAGCATGTACAACCTTCTCTGAAAAGAAAAGGCTTGCTTTTGATACATTCAAGTTAGGAGTGAAAAGGGACTTGAATGAGAAAAACCTTCACCTTTACCTTCTCGGTAAAGGGTAAAAATTTCTCATATCTATTATTTAGAAACGGAATTATTTTTGAAAGATTGAATAGTAAACTACTTTTCAAGGACAATAAAATTTACTATTAAGAAGATAATTCTAAATGTCATAGTACTTAAAAAAAAAAAAAAGGAAACGACACATTTCCTGTCAGTGTCTCCCCAAAACAGAACACCGATCCATTGTTTCTTTAAGCCATGCTTGTAATCTTCCTGAAATGCATCATGGAGGTACAGAATACGATCAAGGAACTACACGAACCTTGGGAGATTACCTATCAGGAAAATAAAATGCCCTCACATATTTATCCTTATTTTTAGTGATGCTGACATTTGTAAATACAATCATACTTATTACATTCTCATGTGGACTAACAGATTAAATTCCCAATTTCCTAAGTATGGAATATTCCATTTTTTAGAAATCTAGATTACTGAAGAATTCATGGGTCCTTTTTCCTATTTTAAGTTTCCAGGATCGGACTCCACAAAATGCAAAGTGTGCTCAAAGAGCCAAATAAATTTTAATATTAGTTTAAGTCCAAATACATTGGGAAATCTGATACAGAAATATAACGACTACATAATTTCCTTAAAATCCTACTACAAATTTCTCTTGATATTAAGATTCATCATTAATCTTCTCTACTAATAAAGGTAATAAAAATAGGGGGACTATAAAGAAAATCTGGGTCAGTAAGAGGCAATGATGAAGAATTTGTTCATCCTGGCATTTTTCTTCTTGACCTCAAGCTGCTGTAGTATTCTTTTTCTTATTGAAGTACAGTCAATGTACAACACTGTATATGTGTCCAACAGTGATTCACAATTTTAAAGGTTATACTCCACTTATAATTATAAAAAATGGGCTCTATTCCCTGTGCTGTACAGTATATCCTTGTACCTTATTTGATACATGTAGTTCGTACCTCTTAATCACCTACCCCTACACCTTGCTCCTCCCGCCTTCTCTCTCTCCACTAGTAACTACTACTTTGCTCTCTACTTCTGTGAGTATATTTCTTTTTTTTTTAAATATATTCACTACTTTGTTCAGATTCCAGACATCTGTTGTTGTTCAGTTGCTAAATTATGTTCGACTCTCTGTGACTGTGTATAGTACACCGGGCTCCTCTGTCCTCTGTATCTCTGGAGTTTGCTCAGAATCATGTGTATTGAATTTGTGATGCCATCTAAGCATTTCATCCTCTGCTGCCCCATTGTCCTTTTGCCTTCAATCCCTCCCAACATCAGAGTCTTTTCCAATGACCCGACTGTTCGCATCAGGTGGCGAACAGTATTCGAACTTCAGCTTTAGCAACAGTCCTTCCAATGAACATTTAGGGCTGATTTCCTTTAGGATGGACTGGTTGGATCTCCTTGCAGTTCAAGGGACTCTCAAGAGTCTTTACCAGCAACACAGTTCGAAAACATCATCGATGTTTGGCATCAATGGCATTCTTTGGCACTCACCTTTCTGTATGGTCCAACTCTCACATTCATACATGACTACTGGAAAAATCATAGCTTTGACTTTCTGAACTTCTGTTGTCAAAGTGACATCTCTGCTTTTTAATATGTCATCCAGGTTTGTCAAAGACATCCCAGAAGCAAGTGTCTTTTAATTTCATGGCTGTAGTCACTGTCCACAGAGATTCTGCAGCCCAACAAAATAAAATCTGTCACCGCTTCCACTTTTCTATTTGCCATAAAGTGATGGGACCAGATGCCATTATCTTAGTCTTTTGAATGCTGAGTTTTAAGCCAGTTTTTTCACTCTCCTATTCCACCCTCATCGAGAGGCTCTTTAGTTTTTCTTCACTTTCTGCCATAAAGGTGGTGTCATCTGCATATCTGAGGTTATTGATATTTCTCCTGGAAATCTTGATTCCAGCTTGTGATTCATCCAGCCTGGCATTTTGCATGATATATTCTGCATAGAAGTTAAATAAGCAGGGTGACAATGTACACCCTTGTTGTACTCCTTCCCCAATTTGGAACCAGTCTGTTGTTCCATGTCCAGTTCTAACTGTTGCTTCTTGACCCACAGACAGGTTTCTCAGGAAACAGGTAAGGTAGTCTGTTACTCTCATCTCTTTAAGAATTTTCCACAATTCATTGTGATCCACACATATGTGATATCACACAATATATGTCTTTCTGACTTATTTCACTTAGTATAATGCCCTTCAAGTGCATCCATGTTGCTGTAAATGGCAAAATTTTCTTCTTTTTATGAGTAATATACCATCACATGTCTATACCAATCTTCTCTATCCATCCATGTGTTGATGGACACTTAGTGTCACGGACTGTAGCCCACCAGGCCCTTCTGTCCATGGAATTCTCTACCAAGAGTACTGGAGTGAGTAGCCAATCCCTCCTCCAGGGGATCCTCCCAACCCAGGGATTGAACCTGGGTCTCCTGCATTGAAGGCAGATTCTTTACCGTCTGAGTCAACAGGGACACTTAAGTTGCTTCCACACTGCAGGCAGATTCTTTACCAGCTGAGCCACAAGGGAGCCCCCTAAGTTGCTTCCATATCTGGGCTACTGTAAATAATGCTGTTATGAACACTGGGACGCTTGTATCTTTTTGAATTAGTATTTTTATTTTTTCAGCTACATACACCAGGAGTGGAATTTCTGGGTCATAATTGCTGCACTATTCTTACATTCATTGATGGCATTCAACTGAACTTGAAGTGAACATGGTGTTCATAGATATCATCATGCAAAGGACTTGCACGCTTCACGGATTTTCCTCCAAATGTCCACATGACTCAGTTTATATTCTAATTTTCTTACATTAGTATAGAGTAGCTTGCAATCATGGTTTAAAGAAGAAACAGATCAGTATTATGTTTCTTGATAAAATCACTAAGTGGAAATCTGAATCCACAGACATTAAAATATATATATATATATATATATACACACACACACCCAGGCAATCCACAACAAATTTCTGTTGCATATCCTAAAACATTAAGCAGCTGAACACAAAAGTAAGCCCTATAAGTACCTGCTGAATTGAATCTAAGAACAAAGACTCTCTTGAGCCCTGGACACAGGAACGCTGGCAAATAGCTAATCAGCAGCATCACTGTCAAAATACAGAACTTTTCTCCAAACATGCAATTGTTATTCTTTGCTTGAATTTAAACACTCTATATTTATATATTTCTAGCTCATGTAATATGTTATATAAATGATTTTTACACAGTTATAATAAGTGCAATAGTAATTGACATTTTTAAAAATGAACAACAGATAAATTCCCATCGTACTCTATCAAGGCTACTCAAAGAAAAAATTCAGAATTTAGGCCTTTAAAAACCACTTTAAGATTAAGGGCAAGGTCTGATAATATACTGTGTTCCTTGTACCCCAGAGATCCTACCACCGAGAAGGCAAACACCAATGACCATTCAAATAGGACCTGCAATAGCTACTTACAATGGCACCCCACTCCAGTCCTCTTGCCTGGAAAATCCCATGGACGGAGGAGCCTGGTAGGCTGCAGTCCATGGGGTTGCTAAGAGTTGGACACGACTGAGCGACTTCACTTTCACTTTTCACTTTCATGCACTAGAAAAGGAAATGGCAACCCACTCCAGTGTTCTTGCCTGGAGAATCCCAGGGACGGGGGAGCCTGGTGGGCTGCTGTCTCTGGGGTCGCACGGAGTCGGACACGACTGAAGCAATTTAGCAGCAGCAGCATCTAAACCATACGCTAAGAGACACACCACTAGAGGGCAGTCAAGATCTAACTATAGATTAAAAGTATACATTATAATAAACTGGAAGGCAGGCTAGTCTCTTGAAAATTTTACACTTGTCTAGAATCCTTTAGGTATATCTACTAACTAATTTTTAAAAATCATTGATATTAATCAGTCATTCTTTTAACTTCCTGGTATAGTCTCTAAGTAAGCAATTCAAATCTTGATAAAGCCTTGTAATGAATAAGCATAAATGACTTTTCCAAATATCTTAAAATATTATTTAGGACAATTCTCCAAAGATAGCACAATTTCAACACTGAGTTCATATTCATCCTGGAATACATAAATCAGCATTCTGCTGACTAACAAAATAAATTATAACCCTGATGAATTACATAAGGTCCAGGATTCTGGTCATCTGATGTGAACAGCCAACTCATTGAACAAGTCCCTGGTACTGAGAAAGACTGAGGGCAGAAGGAGAAGAGGGTGTCAGAGAATGAGATGGGTGGATGGCATCACCAATGCAGTAATAAACTTGGGCACACTTTGGGAGATGGTGAGGGACAGGGAGGCCTGGTGTGCTGCAGTCCCTGGGGTGCAAAGATTTGAACATGGCTGGGCGACTGAACAACAACAGATTCAATTTTAACAAAAATATCATGCCCTAAGGTAAGGTACACACTCTATGTTCAAAATGGATAACCAACAAGGACCTACTGTATAGCACATGAAACTTTACTCAATGTTATGTGGCAGCCTGGATGGGAGGGGAGTTTGAAGAATGGATACATGAAAATGTATGGTTGAGTCCCTTTGCTGTTCATCAGAAACTACCACAACATTGTTAACTGGCTATAACCCAATACAAAATAAAAAGTTTAAAGTTAAAAAAAAACTTATGCTGTTAATTTTTCTGATGTCAGCAAAACAGTATAGCCAATTACAAATGAAAGTTTTAAATCTTATCTTAGTGATCACCAGACATTTTGCTTCATTCCATAAACTATCTCACATCTATCTTTTCATTTCCATTTTTCACCATCCTTGTTCTGAAGATCACAATTTTCCAAAAGCCTCGCAACTGGTCTCTCTATCCAAGCACTCTCCCCCTCCAATCTGTTCCTTTCCACTGTCGTCATAGTTTAGTGCTACTGAACACTCTAACCACAAATCAAACTTCTGCTTTAAAACTTTCTGAGGCTAGAATTTCTCATACAAATTTACCATATTTCTTAGCTGGGATTTTCAAAATATTCCGTATTTTAGCCTAATCCTTCTATTTCCAACTATTGCTGTTCTGTCCCCACTTACACTCTGTATCTTAGCCTAACTTGACAATCAATTTTCCCTCATCTCTTTCTGTATTCAATTACATCAGGTACACTTCCCCTCCGGCAAGAATGCTCTTTCTACCACCAATCTCTATTCAGTATTTTGATCTCTGTAACAGTGAACTCAGACATCATTCCTCTAATTGGAAAATGAATCTTTCTTATGTATGTTCCATAGATTTCAGTGGCCACACATGATAAACAGAATAAACTCTAGAGAACAAGTTAAGAACATTCATTAAACAAGTAACAACAACTCTAACAACAATTACAACAAACATAATAACAAATCCTGGAGGAAGGGAGAATCCAGAGCTGCCTCATTTTATTGTTTAAAATTTTCAATTTTCAACAAAAATAGTGAGACATGCAAATAAGAAAGTATGTTTTATATATATGGAGGGGAAAAGTCAATAGAAACTGTCACTGAGGAATCCCCCAGACACTGGACTTTTAGACAAAAATGTTAAACTAGCTATTTCAAATATATTCAAAGAAGTATAAGAAATCTTGTCTAAAGAACTAAAGGGAAGTATGAGAAAAATGTCTTACCAAATAGAGATTATAAATAGAGACTGAAATTACTTTAAAAATAGAAATTCTGGAGTTAAAAATTATAATGACTGAAATTAAAAATTCTCTAGAGGGGCTAAACAACAGGTTTGAGCTGGAAGAAGAAAGAATCAATGAATCTGCATAAAGATCCACTGAGATTATTAAGTATGTAAAGCAGGAAAAAAAAAGAAGAAAAAAAAAATAAGCAGAGTCTTACAGACCTGCCAGATGCAGCAAGCCTAACAATGTACACATTGTGAAAATCTCAGGAGAGGAGAGAAAGAGGCAGAAAGAATACTTAAATACTGACAAAACATTTTTCAAATTTGGTGAATAAAATTAATTTACAGGTACAAGAAGCTCAACAAAATCCAAGTAAGATAAACTCAAAGAAACACACAATGCATATCATAGTCAAACTACTGAAAGACAGAGAGAATCTTGGAAGCACCGAGAAAGCAGCAGCACATCCCATACATGGATCCTTCATATGAGAAACAGCTGATGTCTCATTTGAAAACATGGAGACCAGAAGGCGATGGGATGAATATACACAGTGCTGAAGGGAAAGTCAACTGGAATTCTACATTCAGTAAATCTTTGTTGTTCTCTCCAAGGCTTCTAACGTACAGCATCACCCTTTCACTTTTCCCTCTTAGCAAATAACCTCACTTAATATTTCGACAGAAAATTCTTACTAAACAGTAACAGTTCCCCCAGCTTCTTGATTTTCCATAACAGAGTTTACTGCATTTTTTAAATCCTTACTGCTCCCCCATCAAGCTTAGCGGTGTATGTATTCTTCTTATATAAGGCCTTTTACCTGTGTTGTAAATTTCATTTCCCCACCCCTAATCATCCTCAGATCATGCTTCATCAAGTTCCTCTCCTTTATTTTCAACCTCTCCTTTCCTCTGATTCTTTTTCTTAGAACCAGAAAGCATTTCTTAAAATTGTCTAACTGTGGCGGATTCATTTTGATATTTGGCAAAGCTAATACAATTATGTAAAGTTTAAAAATAAAATAAAATTAAAAAAAAATTAAAAAAGGAAAAATGTAATCCTCTCTTTCTCTCTAGCAAAGGTCTCAGCTACACACATACACACGTGTGTGTGTGTGTGTGTAAACTGAGTCTTGGTTGCTGTGTACAGATGTCTCAAACACAACTCAAAGTGAAATTCAACATGTTTAAAGCCAAACTCAGAGTCTCCTCAGTTTCCCATCTCTGACTGTTCCAAAACCATTCCAGACACCTCCTTCATCTTTCTACTGATTCTATTTCTAAATGTCAAACGAGTCTGTCCTATTCTTTCTATGCCCAGTACTGGTTAAGTTCAGGCCAAAACAAGTTCAGAAGTGTCAAAACACTCCTCATCAACACCAAACTATTGTCCCCACCTTTCAGTTTGTTCATATCCAGCCCATTCTCCAAAGAGAAATGGAGTGATTGTTTCAGCAGAGAAACCTTCTGTTTCAGTCTCTGCCTTCTCTCCTTCATCTCCTTCTACTTCTCAAACTCCACTTGACATTCAGCCATGCAAAGCCTGCTGAAAATTCCCAGGTGCAGTCTTTCCTTGATTGCCAAGCCTTCACACACTATTCCCTCTGTCTGAACAAATGAATCTGACTGATTCCTACTGATTCTTCTAAGTAGATGGTTTCAGAACACATCTCCAAATATTTTGTCACACTTCTCTTCAAAAACTGTGGGCTTAAGTGTGAGATGCATTTAGTGACTCACTTCCAACAAACAGAATATGGTAGAAGTCATTGCAGTATGCATTGAGGCGTCTTTCTTGCACTATCTCTTAGATTACTCACTCTGGGGGGAAGCCAGCTGCTACATGAAGGCACTGAAGTATTTCTGTGAGGAGGTCTTCATGACAAGGAACTTAGATCTCTTGCCAATATACAGAGAAAATCTGAGTCCTTTAACAAACAATTATGCAATTGAACTGTCTTAGCAGCAAGTCCCCAAGCCCCACTGAAGTCTTCAGATGACTGCATCCCTGGTGGACTTGACACAAACCTCAAGAAAGGCCATGATCCAGAACCACCTGACTAATCCACTTGTGTGTATGCGCTAAGTGGCTTCAGTCATATCCGACTCTTTTGACCCCATGGACTATAGCCCACCAGGATCCTGTCCATGGGATTCTCCAGGCAAGAATACTGGAGTGGGTTGCCATGCCCACCTCCAGAGGATCTTCCTAACCCAGGTATCAAACCCACGTCTCTTATGTCTCCTGCATTGCCAGGCGACTTCTTCACCACTAGCATCATCTGGGAAGCCCAAAGAATCCATTCACAAATCCCTAAAAGATAGAAACTTTGGGATCAACAAATGTTTGTTGGTTTAAGCCATTAAATTTTAGGGAGGGATTTGTTACACAGCAGGAGATAACTAATACATCTCTTTAAGATTCCTCTGACAGCTCAGTTAAACCACTGCTGGGATACTTGGGGATTAATGCTTACATCACACAAAAGTGTGAACAATTTAGTCTATCTTCCCTGCCTATGATGAAATCTACCTGAGGGCAAAACTTTTTCATTCATTGTTGAATTTAAGCACAGTAGATGTTCAATAACTACATATTAAAATCAAATGGAAATGAGGATGATTTGAAATATGAAAGTAATATGAACCCAAAAATGGCATATCTGATTTGATAGACAAGAGATTGAGCAAGTTCTGGGGGTTGGTGATGGACAGGGAAGCCCGGCGTGCTGCAGTCCATGGGGTCACAGAGTCAGACACAACTGAGAGACTGAACTGAACTGAACTGATGCTGCTTTTCTTCCTTCTTGAAATTCATATAAGTCACAAGAAAGTAGGGAAGCATGACATACTAATATATTGCTTCACTGATGTGTTAAGCAAAATTATATTACACTTGTAAATAATATGTATGTAAATATGTATGTCATCAGAATAACATCCAGCATCCAGGAAGCCTTACAAATAGTTGAGAAATGAAGAGAAGAAAAAGGCAGAGATATTGCTAGATATTTGTCGTATGCATATTAGGTATATACCTAATAGAGTAGTTGAATCAAATATTTTTAAAGCATGGAAAATACTGGAAAATGGTATACTATCACAGGCATTCTTAATGAATATTTGTGTGCTCGATATATCCAACTGTTCATTAAAGAGTGAGTTTAATAGGTAGTTACAAAAAAGGTTTGTAGATTTTTGAAAGTAGGAGCTCTTAACACTATTACTAATGATTGAAGTTCTCCATAGGATACCACAGTCACCAAAAAGATGTAAGACAAAGACACTTGCAATTATGAGGGTTTACTCATAATAATTCCTGAGTGGGTATTTGTAAGTCTTCCTCAGACAACCACTTTGGCTTATTGCATTTCTTTTTCTTGAGGAAGGTTTTGGTCACCACCTCCTGTACAGTGTAACAAACTTCCATCCATAGTTCTTCAGGCACTCTGTAATCTTGAATTGATTACTGGGAAGAGATTGGGATCCCCTTAATAGAATCCCTTGAATCTATTGGGAATATACATAAATACATAAATGTAATCTTGAATTGATTACTGGGAAGAGATTGGGATCCCCTTAATAGAATCCCTTGAATCTATTGGGAATATACATAAATGTCTGAAAGTGCAATGACAATAATTTATCTTTGTGCCAAGAGAACATGCTGATCATAGCAAATATCTTCTTCCAACAACAAAAGAGATAACTCTATACATGGACATCACCAGATAGTCAATACTGATCAGATTAACTACATTCTTTGCAACTGAACATGGAGAAGTTCTGTTTATGGTCAGCCAAAACAGCTCTACACTAGAGCTGACTGGCTCAGATTATCAGCTGTTTATTGCACAATTCAGGCTTAAACTGAAGAAAGTAGGGGAAAGCAGTAGGCCATTCAGGTACAACCTAAATCAAATCCCTTATGATTATACGTTGGAGGTGATGAATAGATTCAAGGCGTTATGGAGTGCCTGAAGAACTGTGGATGGAAGTTTGTAACACTGTACAGGAGATGGTGACCAAAACCATCCCCAAGAAAAAGAAATGCAATAAGGCAAAGTGGTTGTCTGAGGAAGCCTTACAAAGAGTTGAGAAAAGAAGAGAAGAAAAAGGCAGAGGAAAAAGGGAAAGACAGATCCAACTGAATGTAGAGTTCCAGAGAATAGCAAGGAGAGATAAGAAAGCCTTCTTAAATGAACAATGCAAAGAAATAGAGAAAAAACAATACAATGGGAAAGACTAGAGATCTCTTCAAGAAAACTGGAGATACCAAGGGAACATTTCATGCAAAGATGGGCACAATAAAGGGCAGAAACAGCAAGGACCTAACAGAAGCAGAAGAAATTAAGAAGAGGTGGCAAGAATACACAGAAGAACTGTAAAAAAAAAAAAAAAAAAAAAAGTCTTAATGATCTAGATAACCACAATGATGTGGTCACTCACCTAGAGCCAGACATCCTGGAGTGTGAAGTCAAGTGGGCCTTAAGAGAAGCATTACTACAAATAAAGCTAGTGGAGGATGGAATTCCAGCTGAACTATTTCAAATCCTAAAGGACAATGCTGTTAAAGTGATGCATTCAATACACCAGCAAATTTGGAAAACTCATCAGTGGCCACCGGACTGGAAAAGGTCAGTTTTCATTCCAATCGCACAGAAAGGCAATGACAAAGAATGTTCAAACTACCACACAATTGAACTTATTTCACATGCTAGCAAGGTCATGCTCAAAATCCTTCAGGCTAGGTTTCAGAAGCTCATGAACTGAGAACTTCCAGATGTACAAGCTGGATTGAGAAAAGGCAGAGGAACCAGAGATCAAATAGCCAACATCCGCTGAACCATAAGATAACCAAGGGAATTCCAAAAAAAAATCTACTTCTGCTGCATTAACTACACTAAAGCCTTTGTGTAGATCACAACAAACTGTGGAACATTCTCAAAAGAATGGGAATACCAGACCACCTTACCTGTCTCCTAAGAAGCCTGTATATGAGACAAGAAGCAACAGTTAGAACTGGACATAGAACAATAGATTGGTTCCAAATTGCAAAAGAAGTACACCAAGGCTGTATATCATCACCCTGCTTATTTAACTTATATGCAGAGTATATCATGAGAAATACCAAGCTGGATGAATAACAAGCTGGAATCAAGACTGCTAGGAGAAATATCAACAACCTCAGATATGCAGATGATACCACTTTAATGGTAGAAAGAGAAGAGGAACTAAAGAGCCTCTAGATGAGGGTGAAGAAGGAGAGTAAAAGAGATGGCTTAAAACTAAATATTAAGAAAACCAAGAAGATGGTATCCAGATCCATTACTTCATGGCAAATAGAGGGGAAAGGGGGAAAGGTGGAAGTAGTGACAGATTTCCTCTTTTGGGCTCTAAAACCACTGCAGATGGGACTGCAGCCATGAAATCAGAACATGATTGCTTCTCAGCAGAAAGGCTATGACAAACCTAGACAGTGTGTTGAAAAGCAGAGATATTACTCTGCCAACAAAAGCCTGCAGAATCAGGGCTAAGGACTTCCCAGGGTTCACATGCAGTTCTGAGAGCTGGAGTATAAAAAAGGCAGAGCGCCAAAGAATCGATGCCTTCAAACTTTGGTGCTGGAAAAGACTCCTGAGAATCCACTGGACAGCAAGGAGATCAAACCAGTCAACTGTAAGGGAAATCAACCCTGAATACTCATTGGAAGGACTGATGCTGAAGCTGATGCTCCAGTATTTTGGTCACCTGATGCAAACAGCCAACTCACTGGGAAAGTCCCTGATGCTGGGAAAGATTGGGGGCAGAAGGAGAAGAGGCATCAGAGGATGAGATGGCTGGATGGCATCACCATCGAACTTGGACAAACAATGGGAGATGGTGAGTGACAGGGAGGCCTGATGTGCTGCAGTCCACGCAGTCAGAGTCGGACATGCCTGGGCGACTGAACAACGATGACACATGATAACTATATATAAATATTCACTTGTTACACATAGTAACATTATATAAATATTAGCAATCATTACTATTTAAGGTTGAATTTCTATGCAGAGATACTACACTAAAAATATTAGTCATTAGAGAATATTCGGCATAGATCTTAAGAGTTTTCTACTAAGAAATATAGGCACTGCAATGAAACACACAACTCATGTCATTTTTGGCAATTTTAAAATATGGATGTTAACATAACTCAAACCACAGGAGCAAATGATTAAACCACAGGAGCAAATGATTAAGGGGTTGACTATCTTAAGCCATATTCTTAAAAGGTATTATTCAAAGGAATGTGTTCTTCATAAACCCTTTAAAAATCCATATATTCAACACATTTATTGAGTGTCTGTTCTAGAGTTTTTTCCTTAAAGCAAGATATTGCACTAATTAATTACTATGGCCTATATGTGAGAGTCTAAATAATGAAGATTTAGAAAACACTAGCTCATCATCCTAGATTTACAGTAAGTTCCCCACATACGAATGAGTTCCATTCCGAGAACACGTTGACAAGTTTAGTTTGTTCATAAGTTCAACAAAATTAGCCTAGGCACTTACGTAACACAGTCAGCTATATAGTATTGTAATAGGTTTAGAATACTTTTCACATGAATAATACATAAAAATAAACACAAAAAATAAAAGACTGTCACCCTTACGTTACAGAAGTTTGGAAAGTACAGTAGTGCAGTACAACAGCTGGATACAGGGGTTGGCATCAAGTGAACAGGCAAGAAGAGTTACTGCTGGAGGAGGGCGAGGAAGTAGAAATGCTGGAGCTGAAGGAGCGTCAGTGATAGGAGACGGAGGGCAAGCTGCCGCGTCACACATGCCTGACGTGACTGGACATGTGAACCCACATCCACAACTTTGAAAGTTTGCAACTTGGGGATTCATATGCAGAGGACTTACCGTCCTCCCATCAACAACTACAACCAGCTCTTCTGAAAGAGAGCTGGTGAGGTGCGTGGGATTGAGGGGCAATATAAGAATCACAGAATGAACTGTGTCCTCAGACTCTTTGAGAAGGTAACGTCATTTCTTCCCCTCTGCAGAATCACTGAGGTCCTGAGTCACAGGACAAAAGTTCCCTAAACTCCTGGCCTGAGTCACATGCTTCAAATAAAAGACTCTTATCTCATACTCCCTTTTATTCATGCATCTGGCTTTAAAGAATTTACAGTGTGATTTTGCGACGAGAGGAGAAGAAAGTGAAATGGAAATACCATGATCTTGATCAGGAGCCTCCAGGTTGTAGCCATATCCCAGCAGTGTGCGCACAGCCTCACGGAGGCTATCCTTATTGGATTTCTTGGTTCGGTCATCTAGAAGGGCATAGGGAACAAGCCGAGGGTTTCTTCTGTTCTTTACATCCTACAGGAAGGAAAAAAAAATGTATGTGATCATCAAAGGACAACCAACAGCATTTGGAAATGACACAGCCACCAAATACATCAAAATATAAAGTGTCTGAAGGTAGATATTGTACCTTCCCTTTGTCTTTCCAGGTTGTAGGAGTTAGTGAAATACTCCCAGTATGAAGAATCTATCAAGTGAGTCACTGATCAATGTAAATCAGGCTCTCTCCATGAAAAGAAAATGTAAAAATAACAGCAATAACAAAAGCCAACTTTAATGATCTCAATAACCATCATCCATCTGTCAAGATCACAAGGCAATGGACTAACTTAAGAGAACCTACCATTTCCTTGCCAAGTTGACTGACAGGTCTTTGTTACAAAAAGAGCCTAATTAGTAACCATCATCTCTCTGACTTTTGAGTCAATGTACCACACAAGGCAGCTGTCCCTTCCTCAGAGAAAAGTCAGTGTGTGGATGGCCACCTCACGACCTCAAATGGCTTAAAAAAATAATAAACTGACTCCATCAACTGGTAAACCTGGTAATAGTGGGAGTATTAAAAGAACTACAAACCTCACAATTTGTCTTTTATAAAAGAGGCTCCAAGTTTAAAGCATGATTAAAATGGCAGTGACCAAGCAAGAAGGCAGGCTATCTTATCATCTTAACAAAAGGATAATTTAAGAGTAAATACAAAATCTGGGCCGTGGAGATGCCCCAAGACTGCGAGTCTTTCTAACACTTAAGAAATTACTTCTTTGCATTCATTCACTGCTGCAGATTTTATCAAACTTTCCATATTCCAGGAGGCATGCTGCTGCTGCTGCTAAGTCGCTTCAGTCGTGTCCCACTCTGTGGGACCCCAGAGACAGCAGCCCACCAGGCTCCCCCGTCCCTGGGATTCTCCAGGCAAAAACACTGGAGTGGGTTGCCATTTCCTTCTCTGATGCATAAAAGTGAAAAGTGAAGTGAAGTCTCTCAGTCGTGTCTGACTCTTAGCGACCCCATGGACTGCAGCCCACCAGGCTTCACTATCCATGGGATTTTCCAGGCAAGAGTACTGGAGTGGGGTGTCATTGCCATCCACCAGGAGGCATATTCAATCTCAATTTATCTTAGCATGAAGAACAATTTGAAGGCTGTATATATTCCCAAACATTCTCCAAAACATATAAGCTATTTGGTGGACAGCATCTGTTCTGGTTGGGGAGGAACAAGGAAAAGTGTTTCCCAATTTCTTCTTCCCCTTCTCTAGCAAATCTGTAGTAATACCTTATACTGACTACCTGACCATTTGGACCAGTGTTCAAATCATCTGGGTTGCTTACTGGGGAATCCCACTCCAAAGCCACCCCCAAAGAAATAAGCACCATAAACAGCTTCAAGCCACATTACCCAGCACCCCTCCCTTTCAAAATGGTTGCTGCCCCCTAGCTTTTCATAGAGAAGAATTCACAGGCCTCTGATGAATCACACTTTCTGGACATGGTGTTCTGGGGATCTGATTATACAAAGAAGCTGCTCCAGGGGTTTCCATGCACATGAGTGCTTGAAATCTAGTATGCTGGAGACACAGAAGAAATTCAAGCAAACGCCTGCTCTCAAGGAGTTTACAATCCCATGATGAACCAGATTATTTTAAATAGAGGGTGATGAAAAATTAAAGACAATGCTCATTCAGATAACCCAGCAAAACTGTGTTCTGTCAGTGGGGAATGTGGTGGAAGCTGGGAGAAAGGGTGGACACAGTTCCAAAGAGAGCTTTGGCCAACTCAGACAGAACCCTGTGCTTTTACGAGGAGGATCCACCTTCACATGGAAGAGATGGAGCACAGAGGGGTCCTGGTTTGTCCTACAGACTCATGTGGTCTGCAAGGCAAGGGAGCACTCCTTTGGCAAAAAAAACAGTGAGGACCCCCCAATCCCCCTGTGGCATATGGCTCAGCTTCTCACACACACACACACAATGCTGAAGCCAGCTGAGTATTGATAATCCCCTCAGTTACAACAACTTTAATTCAATGCAAGAATAGCTTATTTTATGAAGTATAGCAAGGCTATGCAGTTTTCCTTAGCCTTTGAAATGACAAAAGTTTGTGGGCTAAGAAGAATTTTGGAAATATCAAATCGACATTTAGTCTTTATCCTGTTGTTAAGTAACAATCCAGTTTAGTCCTGAAAAGCTTTAAGTAAAGGTACTGCCCACCATGAGCTGCCAAGAAGCACTGTGAAAAGAAAGGGGAGAATTTGAGCTCTGGAGGCAAAAGGCTTACTTCCCAGCCTGGTTCTGCCACCTGGGTAGCACTGGACAAACTGCTTTCAAGTTCCCTGTGTTAACACATGTGAATTGCTAATAAAAATTGTTCATCCTTCATGGAATCATTGTAAGAAAATACACATAAGCCTCTCGACATAGTGACTGCCATTTAATAATAATAGCAGTTTTCTGAACTATTTGTTAGGTGCTAAGCCTTTCTCATATATGTTATATACTGAAATTCAATAATTTAGTGAGGAGGAAACAGTGGCACAGAGAGAATTTAAGCAGCCACTCCAAGGTCACACAGTCACTAAGAGACAAGGCTAAAATTTGCTCTGTTTTGCTGTCCCCATACAGACCCAATGACTGTTAGTTATTCTCATGAGTGCGACCATTAATAGAGATCCATGGACTTTCCTGGTGGGCCGGTGGTTAAGAATCTGCATGCCAATGCAGGGAACATGGGTTTGATCCCTGGTCTGGGAAGATCCCACATGCCACAAGAAAACTAAGCCTGCATGTCACAACTGCTGAAGTTTGTGCCTCTAGAGCCAGTAGTCTACAACAAGAGAAGTCACTGCAGTGAGAAGCTTGCACACTGCACTGGAGAACAGCACCCACGTACCATAACTACAGAAAGCCCAGGCACAGCGACAAAGACCCAGAGCAGCCACAAATAAAATTTTAAAAAACTTTTAAAACCAGAGGTCCATGATTCTGAAATCTAGAACAAGAATCTATTTTAATTAAGCTTAATAAAAACTCAGTTGGTGGTAAAAATGACCTGCATTGATGTAAGGCTGCTGATTATCTTTTTTTTATCACTCTTGGTTTCATCAGTCTACACTCCTGAACAAAGAATAATTTATACATAGTCCGCTGCTCTGCTGAGGGCACTGTGGAACAACCTCATTTTACCACCATTCGAAAAATCTGGATTATGAAATTCATCTGGCCCAAGGGGCGTTAAATGTGAAATTATGGACCTCTCTTATTATTAATTTATCTTGATGTTCTTGTATTTTATGTACTTGTCTTAAAACACAATCTCAGAGAAATGTCACAAAACCACGTTATAAATCGTTGGTCTGGAAACATTCACTGGCTGCCTCGTGATAAAAACCAGACTTGAGGAGGTCTGACTTCTTGAGTCCAGCAATAAACAAGTGCTTCAGTGCATATGTACATTAAAGATATCTATATGATGTGAGTTTCAATGTAGTCATTATTTAATCTCTTCTGTTACAAATTATACTAGTCCCCACTTGAGTCAATCTCAGAGCATGTGCTGTAGAGCTAAGGTCTCACATACCTGTTGGATCCCATAGGTCCAGCCTTGTCGAATTCGATCCCGAGCCCACACGTTATGAGCATTTTCTGCCAGCTTGTCCACCATAGCCTCCTGAGATGGGGTGAGTTTAATAAAGCTCAGGTCCATTGGGGCAGGCTTGTATCCACTTGTCAGTTGGTAACTACAAAGCAAAGCCAAAGATATAGACAATAGGCCTGTCCAAAAAAAATCAAGGTTGAGAAATTCCTATATTGATATTTTAACTCCAATTGTTTCTAATTTTTATTGTTCCATAGACCACAGTGGGCTTCCCTGGTAGCTCAGCTGGTAAAGAATCCACCTGCAATGCAGGAGGCCCCGGTCCAATTCCTGGGTTGGGAAGATCCCCTGGAGAAGGGATAGGCTACCCACTCCAGTATTCCTAGGCTTCCCTGGTGGCTCAGATGGTAAAGAATCCACCTGCAATGTGGGAGACCTGGGTTCGATCCCTGTGTTGGCATGATCTCCTGGAGGAGGGCATGGCAACCCACTCCAGTATTCTTGCCTGAAGAATCCCCATGAACAGTGGAACCTGGAGGGCTACAGTTCATGGGCTTGCAAAGAGTGGGACATGACTGAGTGACTAAGCACAGCACAGCACAGCCCACAGTGGTGACCCGTGGTGATGTGCCTGGTCAGCAAGCGTGGACCCGTTTCACTTAAACTAAAAACTCATGAGGTGGAAAAACCACGTGATCTTTATGTTTTCATTTTTACATCACTAAAACAGAAATGAAGCAATACCTCTCTCTCAAATTTGAGGAGAACATCCCAAACAGTTGATGCTTGGGTATAGCATAAATCAAAGTATCAGTAATTAAATTATTTAATGAATTTCTCTTTCTATTAAGTCCTCAGGTTTCAACATTCATATCTTATATTCATGTAATATTTATTTCAGAAATCTGTGTATCCTTTCAGACACAAGCTGTCCATTATTCTACAGGGGAATTCTAACACATTCATACATTATTTTTCTATTGCCATTCCAAGTTACATAATTTTAGGAAGCCTCTAGATAAGACAAAGACTAGAAAATACCAGGCATGTAATCATCTAAAATATGATTAAGGCCTGGATTTTAGGGAATGCTTACCAGAGGCTATTTCTACACTTTGAGCTAGAGAAGAAAGGTATCAAGACAAGTATAATTTTTAATTTTGGGGGAGAAATAGAAACTGGAAAATATAAAATATTTTCAGACTTCCCTCATGGTGGTCCAGTGATTAAGAATCTGCCTGCCAATGCAAGACACAGGTTCCATCCCTGTTCTGGGAGGACCATACACAAAGGTATCAAGACAAGTATACTTTTTAATTTGGGGGAGAAATAGAAAATTGAAAATATAAAAATTTTCAGACTTCCCTCATGGTCCAGTGATTAAGAATCCTCCTGCCAATGCAAGATACAGGTTCCATCCCTGTTCTGGGAGGACCATACACATTGCTGGGCAACTAAGCCCGTTTGCCACAGCTACTGAGCCTATGCTTCAGAGCCTGCGAGCCCCAACTACTGAAGTCCATGTGCCCTTGAGCCCATGCAGCCAAAAATAAATAAACAAATAAAATTTAAAAAAGAAAGAAAACATAAAATTTTGCACACACGTATATTAGGGCAATATGACTGCTACACTACACACACACACACACGCAAACACACAGAGAGACATCTGCCTCACCTATTAGAGAGATTGGCACAAAGCCTACTGTACAGCTGGTTCTCTTTCATTCTCTGTCACTGTTTTGTCCCTTACCATCAACTATGCCTTGGGGTCAGGATCTGCTTCTGATGCATTTTTCTAATTATATTATACTTAGAAGAGTGCCTGGCAGAGAACAGCCTTTCAATCTACAGTTTTCAAAAGGACTCACTTTATGTACAAAATGAATATAAAAAGATACGCATCTTCATCTCAAAGATTCTCCTTTGGTGCAAACAAAGTAAAGAAAATTTGCCAGATGATTATGCTAAGTTAAAAAAAAAAAAAGCCCAAAACATGAAAAAATAGTCTAACATAAAACTATAAATAATCTTTATTCTTCTAATTATTCTGGCTTATGGCTAGCCAAATTAAAAGGTGAGCTCCTTAATATCAGGGACAAAACCTAAGATAGTGCCTGATATGTGGTAGATATTCAATAAAAATCTGCTGATTGAATCTGTGTATGACAGAAATAAATAGTTTAAAGTTGAATAAAGTTGACTGTACCTTAAATAACTTCTACTTCATTGTAAGACATCTTGCATTGTAGAAAAGATTTATGTATAGCCAGAACTCTTAAAGAACATTTTGTTTTGTTTAAGTAGATCAGATTGGTCTGGCAATTGCAAAAATTGTGGCTAATTATTACCTATGTCACTTCATTTACATCCACAGTTTAATTTATTGACATGAAATTTTGTTGTTTTAAATCAGAACTCTGCATGTTTGGGTAATTAACAATACATTATATTTTTCTATAAAGAACCCACGTGGGACTTTTTAATCACTCATACAAATCACTGCCTTTTATAGAATCTGTATGTTTAAAAGGACAAATCTGTCAACTGTAAGCACAGTCTATACTCAAATGCTTGGAAAACATTTTCTTCAAGAAAGCACTCAATACATTTCAAATGTACCAAGAGGTGATCAAGCCCACCATCATCTAATTTTCAAGTTTAACATTATTTGCTGGAAGAAGAGTTGGGGGCAATGATAAAGAACTTGGTCTTTTGTACTCAACCCCTTTCCACTTCTGTTGCTCACCCCTTTCTCCTGAATTTCCCCAATATCACCCAGCACATAATTCTTTCTTCTCTAATTTTCCCATGGTCCTGATCCCTCCTAGCTGTAACAGCCATGTCAAGTTTTGAAGGTACTCTGTGAAGAATTGATTACAGCCTATGCCACCTTACTGAGTGATATATGTTTTCTAAAAAGAGGAAAGATACTCCTCTTGTGATCAATTCCAGTAGTAGACTTGTCAGCAAGGTCAAAGCGAGAGGAATTTTTGAAGGGTATTTTCTGTAAAAACTTACAGATAAATTCTACTAGTCTATAGTAACTACACATACTATTGTATGTCTGTAGAGGAGAATGACATATACCATATGTACATGCCATAATTTTGGCATAAGCATTTCTCTTTACTTTCTATATTTTCCTCTCACTATATACAATATCTATTAGAGTTGCTATAGTTTGTAATCACAATGAAAGCCTATGGAGATTCATTTGCATATATTGATTTGAAATGACCCAATAATTAGTTCACATTCATTTTTAGATGTAGACTATAATTCATTGTACCAGCTTTCCTTCATAGTCCTGTGTAAGAAAGAATTTAAAGTTTCAAGTAATTCTTTTAAAAGGCAAATAATCCCATTCAAATTAAAGTTACTAATACCCATTTCACCTGAACCTTATTTCCACACTGTTGTACTTCATCTTTTACAGTAAAAAATAAATACAAATATCTTTGAAATTAAGACTTCAACCTCAGTATGTTAAAAATGGTGACATCATGAATGCTTTTATTAGTAGCATCAATAATGACTTACAAAATCATTCATAGGACATGACAAAGTAAGAATAAAAATCACTATACGAAAATGAGATTTTTAAAAGTACATAAGTGTACTTTAGCAAATCATGTCCATTTCATTTTATTAATACAATCTAATTAGGTACATAAAGATCACCCAACTACTAATAGAAACTATCTTCTTTTTGCGATTGGAAAAGAACAAAGAATGAAGCTTTTGAATAAAATGCAATCGAAGTGAATCTTGGAAGTTAAATGATTCCAAGTACAGTTTCAGATTGATTTCCAGAAATTCAAAAGAAATAAAGGAACAATGGCTACAATTCTTGGGAAATGGAATTTTGTAGCCCAAATACTAGGGAAAAGGCATGTCATTAATAATTACACTAATAATGATCTCTGTTCATTTCCAAGGCAAACCTTTCAATATCACAGTAATCCAAGCCTATGCCCCACCAGTAACGCTGAAGAAGCTGAAGTTGAATGGTTCTATGAAGACCTACAAGACCTTTTAGAACTAACACCCCAAAAAGATGTGCTTTTCATTATAGGAGACTGTAAGCAAAAGTAGGAAAGTCAAGAAACACCTGGAGTAACAGGCAAATTTGGCCTTCGAGTACAGAATGAGCAGGGCAAAGGCTAAAAGAGTTTTGCCAAGAGAACGCACTGGTCATAGCAAACACTCTCTTCCAACAACACAAGAGAAGACTCTCTACACATGGACATCACCAGATGGTCAACACCGAAATCAAAATGATTATATTCTCTGCAGCCAAAGATGGAGAAGCTCTATACAGTCAGCAAAAACAAGACCAGGAGCTGACTGTGGCTCAGATCATGAAATTCTTATTGCCAAATTCAGACTTAAATTGAATAAACTGGGAAAACCACTAGACCATTCAGGTATGACCTAAATCAAATCCCTTATGATTATACAATAGAAATGACAAATAGATTTAAGGGACTATATCTGATAGACAGAGTGCCTGATGAACTATGGACGGAAGTTTGTAACACTGTACAGGAGACAGGGATCAAGACCATCCCCAAGAAAAAGAAATACAAAAAAGCAAAATGGCTGTCTGAGGAGGCCTTACAAATAGCTGTGAAAAGAAGAGAAGCAAAAAGCAAAGGAGAAAAAGAAAGATATAAGCATCTGAATGCAGAGTTCCAAAGGATAGTAAGAAGAGATAAGAAAGCCTTTCTCAGTGATCAAACCAAAGAAATAGAGGGAAACAATAGAATGGGAAAGACTAGAGATCTCTTCAAGAAAATCAGAGATACAAAGGGAACATTTCATGCAAAGATGGGCTTGAAATGGTAGGGACCTAACAGAAGCAGTAAATATTAAGAAGAGGTGGCAAGAATACACAGAAGAACTGTACAAAAAAGATTTTCATGACCCAGATAATCACGATGGTGTGATCACTGACCTAGAGCCAGACATCCTGGAATGTGAAGTCAAGTGGGCCCTAGAAAGCATCACTACGAACAAAGCTAATGGAGGTGATGTAATCCCAGTTGAGCTATTTCAAATCCTAAAAGATGATGCTGTGAAAGTGCTGAACTCAATATGCCCACAAATTTCGAAGACTTAGCAGTGGCCACAGGACTGGAAAAGGTCAGTTTTCATTCCAATCCCAAAGAAAGGCAATGCCAAAGAATGCTCAAACTCCCGCACAATTGTACTCATCTCACATGCTAGTAAAGTAATGCTCAAAATTCTCCAAGCCAGGCTTCAGCAATATGTGAACCGTGAACTTCCAGATGTTCAAGCTGGTTTTAGAAAAAGCAGAGGACCCAGAGATCAAATTGCCAACATCCACTGGATCATCGAAAAAGCAAGAGAGTTCCAGAAAAACATCTATTTCTGCTTTATTGACTATGCCAAACATTTTGACAGTGTGGATCACAATAAACTGTGGAAAATTCTGAAAGAGATGGGAATATCAGACTACCTGACCTGCCTCTGAGAAACCTATATGCAGGTCAGGAAGCAACAGTTAGAACTGGACATGGAACAACAGACTGGTTCCAAATAGGAAAAGGAGTACGTCAAGGCTGTATATTGTCAGCCTGCTTATTTAACTTATATGCTGAGTACATAATGAGAAATCTGGGCTGGAAGAAGCACAAGCTGGAATCAAGATTGCCGGGAGAAATATCAATAATCTCAGATATACAGATGACACCACTCTTATGACAGAAAGTGAAGAGGAACTAAAAAGCCTGTTGTTGAAAGTGAAAGTGGAGAGTGAAAAAGTTGGCTTAAAGCTCAACATTCAGAAAACAAAGATCATGGCATCTGGTCCCATCACTTCATGGGAATTAGATGGGGAAACAGTGGAAACAGTGTCAGACTTTATTTTTTGGGGCTCCAAAATCACTGCAGATGGCAACTGCAGCCATGAAATGAAAAGACGCTTACTCCTTGGAAGGAAAGTTATGACCAACCTAGACAGCATATTAAAAAGCAGAGACATTATTTGCCAACAAAGGTTTGTCTAGTCAAGGCTATGGTTTTTCCAGTGGTCATGTATGGATGTGAGAGTTGGACTGTGAAGAAGGCTGAGCACCATAGAATTGATGCTTTTGAACTGTGGTGTTGGAAAAGACTCTTGAGAGTCCCTTGGACTGCAAGGAGATCCAACCAGTCCATCCTAAAGGAGATCAGTCCTGGGTGTTTATTGGAAGGACT
>NW_011495024.1:3868223-3881066 GCF_000754665.1 Bison bison bison | reverse complement strand
CAGACTTTGGCCACCTCATGCGAAGAGCTGACTCATTGGAAAAGACCCTGATGCTGGGAGGGATTGGGGGCAGGAAGAGAAGGGGACGACAGAGGATGAGATGGCTGGATGGCATCACCTACTCGATGGACATGAGTTTGAGTGAACTCCGGGAGTTGGTGATGGACAGGGAGGCCTGGCGTGCTGCAATTCATGGGGTCACAAAGAGTCGTACACCACTGAGCGACTAAACTGAACTGAAAACATACTTAGCTCATATTAAAGACATCTATGTAATATATCCTACCTTTTCAAGCTTTCAGGGAAAATTCTGCCAGAATCAGTCAATAGATCTCTTTCTTCTGTCATGTATTTGTCTAGTAGCTGTAGTTTTTAACTTCCTTTACTTTCACACTCTAAGATGTAGTACCATCAATCTTTTTGCCAAATTAGGTTATGAGGAATATATATGGTACTAAACAAATACATTCAATATGGTCATTTTCAAAGTATCAGAGTTCTTTTGTAGTTACTAGCTGTTAGTTTTATTTGATGTGATATATAATAAACTTTTTTTTTAAGTGAGATTAACAAATCATATAAACACTCTGAGCATCAGTTTCCTTACAGCAAAATTTCTTTTTAAAAACTTCTTTGCCTGGTGAGGGGGAAGGGTTGGGGTGGTGGGGGAGAACTGACTAACTGCCAGTTTCATTTGCATTGAATTATCAAAGATGTAAACAAACACCTGATAACACTTGGCCCCAGGGGTGAATGGTCATGTGAAGCAGCAATTCAATTCTGTGCTTCATTCCCACCTGATCCACATTTTTTCCCCAAGCAGGAATTCCTAATGAGTTTTTTTTTTTATTATTGTGTTCAGTATAATATCACCCAAGGGCCAATTAAAGTAGTGCAACAAAAACAGGGCAGAATACCCAAAACACTAAGGATAAGCCTTTTCTGTTTTTCCAGCCTCTCCCACCTCTCAAGCTTACTTGTTTAGTATGAATCAGAGTAAATGAAGCTTGGAAGTCATTACATTGTGAAAGATGCACAGTAAACATGAAAAGATTATGTCCAAGTTCAGTGGATGTTAGCTGCAAATTTCAAAACCAAATCAGTCTTCCAAGTACCTTGGAAAAAATAGGAAAATCTCAGATGACTGCACACCACAGATATTCAGAACAAGTTTTGCTAGAAGCACAGCTACTAAAAATGGTGCTGGGCTGACATTCTTAAAGAAAGGAGACTGAAAATATTAAAAAAAAAAAAAAAAAAAAAAAAAACCTCCAGAAAACTAGTACAGAAGAATAATTTCAGTTGAGAAATTAGAAGGGATCTGTTTCTTCTACTACTTCGCTTCTTCTCTTTACATATATTTTTTAAAACAATTTATTTATTTATTTATTTGGTTGTCACTAAATGGAAACAGTGACAGACTTTATTTTCTTGGGCTCCAAAATCAATACAGATGGTGACTGCAGCCATGAAATTAAAAGAAGCTTGATCCTTTGAAGAAAAGCTATGACAAACCTAAATAGCATATTAAAAAGCAGAGACATTACTTTGACATTACAAAGGTCCATCTAGTCAAAGCTGTGGTTTTTCCAGTAGTCATGTATGGATGTGAGAGCTGGACCGTAAAGAAGACTGTGTGCTAAAGAACTGATTCTTTTGAACTGTGGTGTTGGAGAAGACTCTTGAGAGTCCTTGGACTGCAACGAGATCAAACCAGTCAATCCTTAAGGAAATCAACCCTGAATATTCATTGGAAGGACTGATGCTGAAGCAAAGCTCCAATACCTTGGCCACATGATGCAAAGAACTGACTTATTGGAAAAGACCCTGATGCTGGGAACCACTGAAGACAGGAGAAAAAGGGGAGTACAGAGGATGAGATGGTTGGATGACATCACCAACTCTATGGACCTGAGTTTGAGCAAGCTCCTGGAGTTGGTGATGGACAGGGAAGTCTGGTGTGCTGCAGTCCATGGGGTCGCAAAGAGTCAGACACGACTGAGCAACTGAACTGAACTGATTTGGCTGCACTGGGTCTCAGTTGCAGTGGGATCTATTTCCCTGACCAGGGACTGAACCCAGGCTCCCTGAATTGGGAGCTCAGAGCTTAGCCCTTGGATCACCAGGGAAACCTCATTTTGCTTTTAAATAAACATGTAATATGACATGCCCTGTGCCTCCACCATCTTTAATCCCTTTTTTACTCCAAGTTCTTCTTTGTACTCCATATCCCCTTTGAAACAAAACAAGAGAGGATCACTTTAAGAAAGATCAAAAAAGCCATTCTTGGCTTTTGGGTTTTTAGAATAGGCTTTGAAAAGTCATACAAAAGACAACAATATTTAGAGAAAGCCCTTCTGATATGAATAGCTCTACTTTTGAATATTAAAAGAGCAAGAAACTGATGTGCTGGATGAAGGTTTCAGAGCCTAGAGGAGGAGAGAATTAGAGGAATTCAGCGTTCTCAACCCGCTTGCCCAGATGGAGACCAGATAGATCCCACAGTCAAGGGAGCTTCTGGCTTACTTACCAGATTAGACCCAGGAGAATGGTCAGTTTCCAGAATCTCCCACACCCAAACCCTTGTGCAGCACAGATTCAGGAGAACAGATTTGGCACCAAACCAAGACCAGGCTGCCAGGCAACTTTCCCTCCTCCCTCTGCCAAGAGACTAAAGTCCTCAAGTTGCTGAAGACAGTATTCCTAGGTTTCCAACCTCCAAAAGAGGCCCGGGTGGAGGTGAAAGCACAGCAAGGACCTGGAGGACTCAAAAGAGACGAGGAAGAAAGATCCAGTGTGCGGTCCAAAGATCAGTCAGGAAAACATGCATCCCAAAATGAGGCAGGAGATAGACGGACCCCAAGCTGAGTAGCTGGAGTTCGTCCCCTGTGGACAGATACTTCAAGATGAGGACAACAGCAGGAGAATATTTAGAGGTGCTGAGCCCTGTCCAGATAAAAGATAAAGAGACTACAGTTTCCTCATTCTCAAAGTCAAGGAGACCTTCCCGACTATATATGTACAGAAGGGCTCCTTGCAGATCAAAAAGGAAGGGCTATCACGCCATAGTCAGTGATGTTACCCTGCCCACTAGAATCCATCTTGGCTAAGAGATGAGCACACACCCACGGGAGGATCCTGAGAAATACTACAGATGGACCCAGAGCCAGGCAAATCAAGAGGACTGTCCAGAGGAAACCCAGAAGAAATGCTCCATAAAAGTGATTCAAACTACCCAGAGGGCACAACTCTCTGAATCTGTTCTGTGAGTATATTCACATGTACCTTCTTTCTCCTAATAAACACTTGGTTTCACTACTTTCTGTCTCTTTGTGGGGAATTCATTACAACAAAGCCGATGGGTCAGGGACCCTGTCCCATTGGTCACTGGTCTGGTGGCTAGAATTCAGGGCTCTCACCACTGAGACCTGACTTTAATCTTCGGCTGGGAAAGCAAAATACTGCTTCAAACAGCTGCAGGCGAAGGCCACTCAAAATCAGTAAGATGTCAGAAGAGGTAAATGCAGACAATTCATAAAGAATCTCCTTTGACCAAACCTGACTCAAGCTCTTCTGAATCCTCTTTCTGACCTGGCTTCTGATTGTAGGATTTGATCTTGTTTTGCTTAGTCCAGTTTTAGCAAGACTCCTGCTTAGGTCAGCTTGGTGGAAATCCCCCACTCATGATATCTGATCACATTCCTCATCTGCCACCTTTGACATTCTATCACTCTGATCTGCCATTAGCAACAATCCTACAAATTTTGCTTTACCAGAATCCTCCTTTTCCTTGATGTTTACTCTTAGTAATTTTTCATCCACTGACCCCTAACTCTGGTCCTGTCTACAAATCCCCACTTGTCCTTGCTGTTTTGGGTTTGCCAAAAATTCACTTGAGTTTTTCCATAATATCTCACGGAAAAACCTGAATTTTTTGACCAACCCAGTGTGTAACTACTGAGGTTTCTCTTCCCCTATTGTAATAGTTCTGGAATAAAATTTGTCTTTATGCCTTTAACTTCTGTCTGGCTCTGGTTTTCTTTGATGTCTTTCAGTTCCTGACAGCAAACTCAAAAGAGAATGCCCAAGGACCCAATGTTTCCTCCCCCTCAGGTGAGTGTCCCAAAGATACACGGCCCTGGGAGTAAGAGGGTAAGCTTTGAATTCGAACTTAACCACAAAGATTTATCCTGTACTCAAATGTTTCAGGTCCTGTTCTGGGAACTAATGATACATCACTGAATAACATGGATAAACAATCTATTTTTATAGATAATTATGTTTAGATGAAGACCAAGGCAGTAAGCAAAATAAACATAATATAATAGTATGTTAGATGATATTTAAATACTATCAGAAAAAAATCAAGTAGAAAAGGGGACAGGAGAGAAAGCACAATTTTAAATAGGCTGCAATTTTAAGGAGGCAGAGAAAGAGAGCTTTCAGAAGATGACCTTTGAAATCAAAACATAAAGGTGAGAATAAACACAGAAAACTGTGATTTCAATTGAGTTTGCACTGAACAGACTAGGACTAGGTTTTCACTAACAAGCTGCAATCTGGCTGCAAGGCCCATTGGGTTTAAATAGGAAATTAAGTCCAATGAGAACAAATGAAGAACATTACATGCTGGCACATTTTAAAATTTGTGGTCTGTGAAATTTACTCGCTACAAATAAAAAGAGTATATAAATATTTCTTTCTTCACAATCACAGTGCCTCGTACTTCTGGAAAGAAAATCCAGCTGCATTTGTAACACTTTTTCATTTAGGTAAATATTTATAGACACTGAATTTTGTGTGTGGGCTTGTGTCTATATGCACTACATAAATATGGGTCTGCATATTCTGGCTCCATCTAAGCATTCATTTCTGAAAGTCATTTAAAATGTATACACATACATGAACACCGAGAATATCATTTTTAACCTTGTATCTGCCCCAATACGCCTGAGAGATACCAGTTACACTTCAACTTCACATCACTATAGTGGTTTTACATCATCAGAGTGAGACTGTGGTGCAGGAGGGAGGGAATTTAGCACTAGTCTTAAATACTTCTCAAATAATTCTAATATACTTTTTCATAACTCAGCACTATCTCTTACTTCCCAGTGATATCTAAAGCAACCAGGTTCTGACCTACTACATTTGGGGTTGACTTAACAGCAGATAATTGCTAACAAAGTGTGAATAACAGGCGTTGGTACTCAGATAAGAACTGCACTTTCATTTAAACTTTCAGATTTTAAAAAAAATTCTCAGTTACTCAGGGATATAGATATTGTGAACCACAGTATCTGGGAATGTGTTCCTTTTCAGTTGTGTTTTACTTTATTCCTTCAGCAATTGGACTCTGCTCATCAAACTCTGCAGTGGGTCAAGAGTTTAATTTTATAACCAATGTGGCAAGATTTACAAACTTAAGAATAGACAGTAATGTGCTGTACTATTCAGTTGTCTGCTGGTTTGTTGAGAGAGGAGGGTGAGGAGGAAGAGGGAGAAGAAGGAAAACAGAACTACAATGAATCATATATTCTATAAAAGTCCTCACAGATTTTTAGAGAGATGATCTGTATTATCAGGGAAAAAAACCAACACTCAGATTGCCTATTTTCAAAAAGGGAACGAAGCACATCATTCCAACTACAGTTTGAATCTACATGTGTTGTTAAATCTGAAATGGATCTCCTGTAGGCAGTGTATAGTTAGGTCTTTTTTTTTTAATCCATCCAACTGTTCTATACTTTTTGAATGGTGAATTTAATCCATTTACATTTAGAGTAATTATTGACATGCAAAGGCATACTAACGCCATCCTATTAATTGCTCTCTGGTTACTTTTTATTTCCATTGTTTCTTTTTCCTTCTGTCTGTGTCAACATCCATAAATTATTTTCCACATTGGTATGCTTTGTTTTCTGTTTCTTGGTCTTTGTGAATCCATCCTAGGTTTTCCTTTTGTGGTAGCCTTGCAAATTACATAAAATATCATACAGATAAAATAGTCCATTTTAGGCTAATAGCAACTCACCTATAAAGGATCCAACTTTTTCTCCTGTCTTTTACATTACTGATGATACAATTTACTTCTTTTTATGCCTGCATTCATTAATAATTTATATTTATGGTACTATAATTCTTTTTACAGGCTTTCCTTGTAGCTCAGTGGGTAAAGAGTCTGACTGCAATGCAGGAGACCTGGGTTCGATCCCTGGGTCAGGATACCCTGGCAACCCATTCCAGTATTCTGCCTGGAGAATCCCATGGACAGAGAAGCCTGGCAGGCTACAGTCTATGGGGTCACAAGAGTCATACAAGACTGAGACTAAACACACATAATTCTTTTACTATTTTCTTCCTTTAACTTTTGTACTACAGTGAAGTGATTGATACACCACCCTAATACTTCTCTACATCAGACTGTCTTTGTTTGTCTAAAACCAGTGTAGTGTGTATTTTTGTATGTTGTTTTGTTGCTGATCAGCATCTTTTCATTTCAGCTTGAAGAATTCCTTTCAACATTTCCTGCAAGGCAGGTCTATTGGTGGTGAACTCCCTCAGCTTTCGTCTGGGAAAGGCTTTACATCTCCTTGATATCTGTAAGGCAACTTTGTTGCATAAAGTATTCTTGGCTGGCAATTTTTATTTCTCAACACTTTGAACATGTCATTCCATCCTCTCTTGCCCCATAGAGTTTCTGTTGAGAAATCAATTAATAGCTTAATGGGATCCCTTTGTAGGTCACTTTTTTTCCCCCTAGTTTTATGTAGGATGATTTCTTATTGATTTTTGACAGTTTCATTGTCATGCATCTTGGAGAAGGTCTTTTTACATTGAGATAATAGGGCATTCTTTTAGCTTTATGGACCTGTATGTCCAAGTCTTTCCCTAAGCCTGAGATGATCACAAATATAGTTTCTTTAAATGAATTCCATGTCTCCATCTCCCTCTCCTATCCTGAAACCCAATTATTCAGATATTTGTGTTTCTGATAGAATATGATAGTTTTTATAGGCCTTCATCATTCTTTTAATCTTAAGTGTCCCCTCCTCTGGTAACTGCATTATTTCTTTATTCTTATCCTCCAGGTCATTTACTCTTTCTTCTACTTGGTCTGCTCTGCTACAGATGCTATCTGTTACATTTGTCACTTGATTCATTGAATACTTTAGTTACAGTGTTTCTGTTTGTTTCCTTTTATACAATAGGCCCCCTACATACAAATGAGTTCTATTAGGACTGAGTTTGTAAGTCCAAAAAAGTTAGCCCAGGTATCTATCTAACACAATCGCTATATGGTACTGTAATAATATTTTCACACAAATAATACATGAAAAACAAACACAAAAAATAAAGAAAAGATTTTTAATCTTACAGTACAGTACCTTGAGGGCTTCCTAGGTGGTGCTAGTGGTAAAGAACCTGCCTACCAATACAGGAGACATGAAACACAGGTTTGATCCCTGGGTCAGGAAGATCCCCTAGAGAAGTGCATGGCAACCCACTCCAGTATTGTTGCCTGGAGAACCCCATAGACAGAGGAGCCTGGCAGGTCGAGGTTCATAGAGTCATAAAGAGTTGGACACAACTGAAGCGACTTAGCAATCAAGCAGGCACAGTACCTTGAAAAGTATAGTAGTCCAATAGTGGGCATACAGGGGCTGGCATCGAGTGAACAGGCAAGAAGAATTACTGACTGGAGGAGGGAGAGGGGGCAGGAGACAGTAGAGCTGAAGGATTGTTAGCAACAGGAGACAGAGGGGAGAGCATGCTGCAATTTCACTAATGCCTGACATTTGATGGCACAGGTTCTGGTTCCTTGCTGGAACTAGATACACATCTGCATCTTTGAACGTTTGTAACTTGAAGGTTTATATATGCAGGACTTACTGTATATGGTTTTGGTCTCAAAAATTAGTCGTACACTTTATACAACTTTGTACAATGTGTTTTTAATACCTTTCTTAAAATGGAGGACCTGAGTAAAAATGTTTGTTGGCCTAAAGGATGTGCTAGAATTTGCATTTGCATAGCAAGCACACTATTTATACTTTATGTTTATCTGGGGTGACGGAAGAAAATTATGGAATAGCTACGTGTACCTTGGTTTTCCCATGTGGCTCAGATGGTAAAAAACCCGCCTGCATTGCAGGAGACCTGGGTTCGATTCCTGGGTTGGGAATATCCCCTGGAGAAGGGAAAGGCTACCCACTTCAGTATTCTGGCCTGGAGAAGTCCATGGACTGTATAGGCTATGGGGTCGCAAAGAGTCAGACACGACTGAGCGACTTGCACTCATTCACTCATGCGTACTTTGGTACTTTGTTTTCATCTCCATGATAGTAACTTGGCAAACTTCCAGGCATGCTATTTATGAGACACAGGCCCCAAAAGAGTGGTTTGAATACTTAACAAAAAAGTAACATAATGAAACAGCTATAATTCATTAAGCACTTATTTAATCCCTAAAACTTCCCTTATTAATACCTGTGAGGGGGTAAGAAAGCTGAAGTTTTAAGAAGTTAAAACAAGGTCACAGAGGCTGCAGTACAGTAGGCAGAATAATTCCCAGAGCATCCCATGGCTCAGTTTTCTCATCTTAAAGTGGGCATGGTAACACTGACTTCATAACTCCTCCTCAAATAGACTTTCTTTGTGAAAATGAATAAAACGATACATTTTCTGATGAAAAGTGGGAAACCACATACAATAAGGATGTGGACACGTGTGCTCACACACACACAAGGAAAATAACCTACTCATAACATACTACCAAATATTTTGTGAGCCTGTTTCCCCTTTGGGCACTGTGATGGAAACTCTCACCCCACCACCATAAACTCGATGAAGCCCCTACATTAATGCAGCATGTTTCAATGCCGAATCTGAATTTTACAGCTTATGTGTAAGCAAGGAATCTAGGATTCCATTGCGAGTCCTGTGGGTGCAGTCACACTAAAGTAAAGCATGGACCATCTAACATTGCTCAGACATTCAACTTACTTCTTTGGCAGCTTCATTTTTTTCACTTTTTCTTCAGCATGTTCATCTGATATACCCACATGACATCCTAAAGCCAACAACGTCCTGGAAAACAAAACCAAACATAAGTTGCAATAATCCCTTCCCTGTGTCCACAATAATCCAATGTAATAGCAGCTGGGAATGAGGTACAACAGTCCCCCTTATATGCAGAGAGGTCTTTTGCTTTCAAGCAAAAGGAAAGCTTACTTACTTGTAAATTATTTACTACTGAGTAATGAGTACGACATTTGAAAATTGAACGTTTCAAAAACAAAAAGGAAAATATTGAAAAGTCTCTCTCCAATCCTGTCTCTGCAACTTCTGTTCCTTTCCCTAAAAGAACTGGTTGCTACTAATTATTGGCTGTCCTGCTAGAATCTATGCATATTCTAAAGCAGATTTGTATGTGTGTGTGTTTGTGCATGTTGGTGCTTTCCTTCTACTCAATGGTTAGCTGTAAGAGACAGTTTTCCATAATTTTCTATCTTGACTTTACAATAAAATTTTGATACACAATGTGACTTTGATCACTATCCTTCATATACAGCTGGTTTATTTTTCAACAGTTCTGAAGTGTTTCATTCACTGGATATGTCACAGTGTTTAACCCAATTTTCTGTTCATAATTTTTGTTATTACAAACAGTGCTGCAATGAATAACCTCATACATTGAACATATGCACTGTAACTTACAGAATGTAGTACAGAATGAAGCAGGGCAAAGGATAATAGAGTTTTGCCAAGAGAACGCACTGGTCATAGCAAACACCTCTTCCAGCAACACAAGAGAAGACTCTACACATGGACATCACCAGATGGTCAATACCAAAATCAGATTGATTATATTCTTTGCAGCAAAAGATAGAGAAGCTCTATACAGTCAGTAAAAATAAGAACGGCAGCTGATTGTGGCTCAGATCATGAACTTCTTATTGGAAAATTCAGACAAATTGAAGAAAGTAAGGAAAACCACTAGACCGTTCAGGTATGACCTAAATCAAATCCCTTACAATTATACAGTGGAAGTGAGAAATATATACAAGGGATTAAATCTGATAGAGTATCTGAAGAACTATGGAAGGAGGTTTGTGCACAGGAGGGAGAGATCGGGAACATTCCCAAGAAAAAGAAATGCAAAAAAAGCAAAATGGTTGTCTGAGGAGGCCTTACAAATAGCTGTGAAAAGAGAGAAGCAAAAGGCAAAGGAAAAGAGGAAAGACATATCCATTTGAAATGCAGAGTTCCAAAGAAGAGCAAGGAAGAAAGTCTTCCTCAGTGATCAATGCAGAGAAATAGAGGGAAACAATAGTATAGGAAAGACTAGAGATCTCTTCAAGAGAGTTAGAGATACCAGGGGAACACTAATAATAAGCAAAGATGGGCACAATAAAGGACAGAAATGGTATGCACCTAACAGAAGCAGAAGATATTAAGAGGTGGCAAGAATACACAGAAGAACTGCACAAAAAAGATCTTCACAACCCAGATAATCATGATGGTGTGATCACTCACCTAGAACCAGCCATCCTGGAATGCGAAGTCCAGTGGGCCTTAGGAAGCATCACTACGAACAAAGCTAGTGGAGGTGATAGAATTCCAGTTGAGCTATTTCAAATCCTAAAAGATGATGCTGTGAAAGTGCTGCACTCAATATGCCAACAAATTTCGAAGACTCAGCAGTGGCCACAGGACTGGAAAAGGTCAGTTTTCATTCCAATCTCAAAGAAAGGCAATGTCAAAGAATGCTCAAACTACTGGACAATTGCACTCATTTCACACGCTAGTAAAGTAATGCTCAAAATTCTCCAAGCCAGGCTTCAACAGTACATGAACTGTGAACTTCCAGAAGTTCAAGATGGATTTTAAAAAGGCAGAGGAACCAGAGATCAAATGGCCACATCCATTTGATCATCGTAAAAGCAAGAAAGTTCCAGAAAAAACATATATTTCTGCTTTATTGACAATGCCAAAGCCTTTGACTGTGTCAATCACAAACAAACTGTGGAAAAATTCTTTAAGAGATAGGAATACCAGACCACCTGACCTGCCTCTTGAGAAACCTAAATGCAGGTCAGGAAGCAAGTCAGAACTGGACAGGGAACAACAGACTGGTTCCAAATCAGGAAAGGAGTACATCAAGGCTGTATATTGTCACCTTGCTTATTTAACTTATATGCAGACTACATCATGAGAAACGCTGGGCTGGATGAAGCAAAAGCTAGAATCAAGATTGCCAGGAGAAATATCAATAACCTCAGATAGGTAGGTGACACCACCCTTATGGCAGAAAGTGAGGAACTAAAGAGCCTCTTCATGAAAGTGAAAGAGGAGAGTGAAAAAGTTGGCTTAAAACTCAATATTCAGAAAACTAAGATCGTGGCATCTGCTCCCACCACTTAATGGCAAATAGATGGGGAAACAATTCGAAACAGTGACAGCCTTTATTTTTTTGGTCTCCCAAAATTATTGCAGATGGTGACTGCAGCCATGAAATTAGACGACGCTTGCTCCTTGGAAGAAAACTTATGACCAACCTAGACAGCATATTAAATGCAGAGATATTACTTTGTCAACAAAGGTCCATCTAGTCAAAACTACGGTTTTTCCAGTAGTCATGTATGAATGTGAGAGTTGGACTATAAAGAAAAATGAGTGCCAAAGAATTGATGCTCTTGACCTGTGGTGTTGGAGAAGACTCTTGAGAGTCCCTTGGACTGGAAGGAGATCAAACCAGTCCATCCTAAAGGAAATCAGTCCTGAATATTCACTGGAAGGACTGATGCTGAAGCTGAAACTCCAATACTTTGGCCACCTGATGCAAAGAACTGACTCTTTTGAAAAGACCCTGATGCTGGGAAAGATTGAAAGCAGAAGGGGACGACAGAGGATGAGGTGGTTGGACAGCACCACCAACTCAACAGACATGAGTCTGAGTAAACTCCAGGAGTTGGTGATGGACAGGGAGACCTGGCGTGCTGCAGTCAATGGGGTCACAAAGAGTCAGACACAACTGAGTGACTGAACTGAACTGAAATGTAACCTTCATCTGTAGGATAAATTCCTAGACAGGCAATTACTGGGTCACAGGGGATATACATTTTAGAGTTTGACAAATATTGTCAAATGTCTTTAAAGCTGGTAATCATTTATATCTCATAAGCAAAGGATGACACTGCCTATTTCCCATGCCTGTTCCAGCAGAGTTGTCCATTAATATGCTAATGAGATCTCATTTATAGTTTTAATTTGCATTTTTCTTAATACAATTGCATTTGAGTACCTTTTTCCTCTGCTTTATGGATATCTGTACTTCCTTTCTTCTATGAAAATATTCCTTTTTCACTTTTCTGTTAGATTTGGGCTTTATTGTTGCAGTTTATAATCTCTTCAAATACACAAGTTAAAAATATTATATAATACTTAGAGATTGGGCTTCCCTGGTAGCTCAGTTAGTAAAGAAACCACCTGCAATGCAATTATCTTCCTGCAATGCAGGAGACCTGGGTTTGATTCCTGGGTCAGAAGTATCTCCTGGAGAAGGAAATGGCAACCCACTCTAATATTCTTGCCTGGGAAATCTCATGGACAGAGAAGCTTGGCAGGCTACAGTCCATGGGGTCACAAAGAGTCTGACACCACAGAGCTACTGAACCACCACCAGAAAGAGATTACCCATTTGTTAAATTGTTTCAAGGAAATATCCATGCTTTTTAAACAAGGATCTGCTGCTGCTGCTAAGTCGCTTCAGTCGTGTCCAACTCTGTGCGACCCCAAAGACGGCAGCCCACCAGGCTCCCCCGTCCCTGGGATTCTCCA
>NW_011495024.1:3841524-3868123 GCF_000754665.1 Bison bison bison | reverse complement strand
TCCAGGCAAGAACACTGGAGTGGGTTGCCATTTCCTTCTCCAATGCATGAAAGTGAAAAGTGAAAGTGAAGTCACTCAGTCCTGTCCGACTCTTAGCAACCCCATGGATTGCAGCCTACCAGGCTCCTCCGCCCATGGGATTTTCCAGGCAAGAGGACTGGAGTGGGGTGCATTGCCTTCTCCTAAACAAGGGTCAGGGAGGCCATATATTGTCAGGAAGCATTTAACAGGAGGCTTCCTGTGTGCTGTTTTGCATCTGTCAGGAATTCTCAGTTCCTGATTAATTCCTGAATACAAGAATTAAGAGGAGAGGCAAACCTCTCCAGGGCGCGGAGGAATTCAGGCATTTCCTTCATTAGTTTTTCTATACTGTGATAAGTACCTTCTTCCTTCTTGTGAACCATACCGCAAAAGTGATTGTTTACAACTCTCTCTTTCTTTAATATGGATCGCCTATGTTTTCTAAGTCTGGAATTTTAATCTTTATCTTTGCTGAGAATAACTACCTTGTAAAACAGTATATATGCCCACACCATGTTGATTAAAACACCATTGCTCCATCAGAGCTCTGGCCCCCGTGTCTGTCTTTCTCTCTCTCTCCCTCTCTTTTTCAGGCTGATCCCCTGGAGCGCAGAGGCTCTCTGAGTTCACTTTCCTGCCCGGGCTTCTAAGACCCTCTCAAGAAGGCGCTCTGTGCCTTCACCCCATCGAGAGGGCACCTGAGGCCTTCGTGAACAGAGCAAGCCCTGTGCAGGGGCTTTATTGGCTTTCTGCGTAAACCAAGGAATATCAGCTTCTTTCCCTCTACTTTCTTATCGGTCGACTACAGACCACCAGGTTCCAGTCCATTAAAGGACCTCAACAATATATATTAAGATTAAGCCTTTATTTCCAAGATGGATACTCAGTCACCCATAAAATATTTACTGAATAATCCATTTAAAAAATTTATTGGAGTATAGTTGCTTTACATGTTAGCTCCTGCCATACAGCAAAATGAATCAGCTATATGTATATGCATAACCCCTGTTTATTGGATTTCCTTCTCATTCTGGCCACTATGGAGAATAGTATGGAGGTTTCTTTAAAAAAGTAAAATAGAACTTCCATATGACCCAGCAATCCCACTCCTGGGCATGTACCCAGAGAAAACCTTAATTCCAAAAGATACATGCACCCCAAAGTTCACTGTAGTGCTATTTACAATAGCCAGGGCATAAAAGCCACCTAAAGGTCCATCAACAGAGGAATGGATAAAGAAGGTGTAATATACATATAGGGAAATTACTCAGCCATAGAAAAGGAATGAAACTGTGCCATTTGCAGAGACACGGATGGACCAAGAGACTGTCGTACAGAGTGACATTAGTCAGAAAGGGAAAACAAATATCATATATTAATGCATATATATGGAATCTAGAAAAATGGTACAGATGAACAAGTCATTTTTAACACTGATTTGAAATGCTACTTTTCTGATATACTTAAGCCCCCTTATGCTTTTAAATCCTTTTCTGGACTTTCCAGTCTAGAAAAATCTCCTTTTTACATAATAAATTGGGATTCCAATTTGCCAATAACAGTGTTTCCATTGTTTAGACACTCCATATTGTTTTTTTACTCTCTTTAATGAATTACCTTTTGTTGATTTTCCCAAGAAAGGCCATCATCATTCACATTTAGAGTTCATCCTTAAAAGTCCCCAGACTTAGGCAGAATAACATCCTTCAGTATTCCTGATAATGAGTGGTTCTACCTACTTCAATAGAATAAGATGCAATGGCATAAACTTTTTGGATGACAATTTCTAATGTCTGGTCAGTTCCAAAAGGAACAGTCAAGTATCTAAAATCCATTTATACTTATCCTCCTTAACATTTAAAAAAGTGACAATCTGGAGACAGATATAGATATACACACTTAAATATCCTGTTATTAAGTTAAATTTTAGATTATATATGGAAAAAGTGAGACTGACTGTTAAACTGCAAGACCAGGAACTAACTGAAGCTGTACAGTTTGTTAAAACATGTGCCAAATAAGGGGCTTCCCTGGTGGCTCAGTGGTAAAGAATCTGCCTGCTAATGCAGGAGACACGGGTTTGATCCCTGATCCAGGGAGATCCCACATGCTGCAGGGCAACTAAGCCTGTGGACCACAACTACTAATCCTGTGCTCTAGCGCCCAGGAAATGTGACTACTGAAGCCTGTGTGCCTAGAGTTTGTGCTCCACAAAAGAGAAGCCACCTCAATGAGAAGCCCACACACCACAATTAGAGAAAGCCCATGCAACAACGAAGACCCAGCACAGCCAAAAATAAATAAATGAAATTATTAAAAAAAAAAAGAACGTGCCAGTTAAAATGAGATAGAGCAGCAACAGAAAAATAGAAAATTGACTCAGAACAAACACAGGTTATGCTTGTTCAAACACTGCCCAAGGAACAGGAAGTTCCCTACCATCATCTTCCATTCATTTACCTACTCAGCAAGTATCTTTTGAATTCCACTGTGTGCCACGTCCTGTGCTAAGTTCTGGGATAAGCTAATAGGCCAGTGAGGACTAAGACAAAAGTTAATTATAAGGCAGTGTCTTGCTTGTGGTGACAATATATAGGGGTATGAAAGGGTCAAGCAGGATACCAAACCAGCTCTTATGGAACTCAAGGATGACAATAATATTGAGATTTATCTCAAATCCAGGTTACTAAACTTCCAAGTACATGCCTACCAAGAAATCTGATTAGAACATAGAAACCCCTGCTTAATACATTAAGGTTAATGACTATCGTTGAATGACCGTCACTACAATCCAGTTTTAGAATACTTCCATTACTCCATCAGCTTCTCCAAGCCTGTTTGCAGTCATTCATCATTCCCACTCCAAGCAATCATTAATCTGTTTTCTGTCTCTATAGAATTTCCTTTTCTGAATATTTCATATGAATAGAATAATAGTAAATCTTTCATGTCAGGTTCCTTTGACTTAGCACAATGTCTTTCAGGTTTATCCGTGTTGTAGTGTATATTAATAGTATATTTCCTTTTATTACTCAATAGTATTACATTGTATGACTGTATCACATTTTGTTTATCCATTCATCAGTTTATTGAAATTTGCAGTTCCCAGCTTGGGGCTGTTACGTATGATGATTCTATGGACACACTTTGATGAACATTCATGTACAAGTCTTTCTGTCAACATAGGCTTTTATTTCTCTTGTGTGGGTATGTAGGAGGGGAACTGCTTTGTTGTTGTTCAGTCACTCAGTCATGTCTGAGTCTTTGTGACCCCATGGACTACAGCACATTAGACTTCTCTGTCCTGCACCATCTCCCAAAGCTTGCTCAAACCCATGTCCACTGAGTCAGTGATGCCATCCGGCCACCTCGTCCTCTGTTGTCCCTAGTCTGTCACTGATTCCCCATCTATTTGCCATGAACTGATGGGACCAGATGCTATGATCTTAGTTTTTTGAATGGTGAGTTTTAAGCCAGCTTTTTCACTCTCTTATTTCACCCTCATCAAGAGGCTCTTTGGTTCCTCTTCACTTTCTGCCATAAGGGGGGTGTCATCTGCATTTCTGAGGTTATTGATATTTCTCCCACTAGGCTGTATCATAAATTTATGTTTAACCTTTTAAGAAACCACCGAGTGGCAGGGCCATTTTATATACCCACCTGAAATACATGTAGATTTCAGTGTTTTTCTACATTTACAACAATACTGAGTGTATCTGTCATTTTGACTATGACCATTCTAGTATGTGTGGTTGTATCTCATTATGATTTAATTTGCATTTTCATAATGACTAATGATGTTGAGCATCTTTTCATGTATGCATTAGGCATTTACATATCTTTATTAAAATATGTTCTCAAATGTTTTGTCCATTTTTAACTGGGCTATATGTATTTTTATTATGTAACTGTAAGAGTTACCTATATATTCTGGGTACAAGTTCTTTATTGGCACGTGTAAGATTTACCACAAATCCAACAAATGTAAACTTACATGATTTATAAATAATCTCCCACTCTGTGCCCTATGTCTTCATTTTCTACATGGTTTCTTTTGTAGTACAAAAGATTCTACTTTCAATGAGATTTGAAGTATTGATTTTGTTTTCTTTTACAGATATTTTTGATATTATATCTAAGCACTTTATGTCTAATTCAAGAAGATTTTTGAATGAGAACAACAAATCTTTTAAGAAATCTATGTAATACTATTAACCACACCAAGTTCTTTGAGTAAGAACTCTTTTGTCTTTATATGATCTTTTTTAAAAATTGGGGTATAGTTGCTTTATAATGTTGTGTTAGTTTCTGCTGTACAACAAACTGAATCAGCTATATGTATACATATTTCCCCTCCTTCTTGAGTCTCCCTCCCACATAACTCCCATTCATTCAATCCATCTGGGTCACTACAGAGCATTAAACTTAAAAGCTTTTGCACAGCAAAGAAAACCATAAATGAATTGAAAAGACAACCCTCAGAATGGGAGCAAATATTTGCAAATGAAGCAACTAACAAGGGATCAATCTTTAAAATGCACAAATAGCTCATGAAGTTCAATATCAAAGAAACAAACAACCCAATCAAAAAATGAGTGGAAGACCTAAATAGACATTTCGCCAAGGAAGACATATAGATGGTCTTTATGTAATCTTTATTAAGACAATTCTATTTGACTTAATACTGTTCAATTCACACATTTTAAATGGTTTTAAGGTCTGCAGAAGACTGGGAGAGAGCAGTGTGAGCTGTGAAGCTTGTGCAGAGGTTAACAGACAAGAACAGAGTAGGGGAAGTGGAAAAGGATGTGCTAGGGGTCGGCTCTCCATCTGATTCCTCTGTCTCCCACAGTAACTTACATATGCATTCAGTACATCTTGACTATAAGATTAAGGGGCAATAATAGGCTCATGTGGCATTTTATTACTTCAAGTATAAGGCCACCGACAAGAAGAGGAGACAGACTGGCACAAAGCCACAGAGAGAACAGAAGGCACCCTGTTTCTATGATAAGCATTTGCTATGTACAAGCCTGCCTAGAGACTGAGTTTATTGCTTATTTGTTGCTTCATTCATTTGACAAATATTACTGAGCTCTGTGTAAAGTTCAGATGATGGTGACTAAAATCAAGTGAGATGCCTGCCCTCAAGAAACTTAGGTCTGGGACTTCCCTGATGATCCAGTGGTTAAAAATCTTCCTTGCAATGCAAGGGGACATGGGTTTGAGCCCTGATCAGGGAACTAAGATTCCACATGCCTCAGAGCAAGTGGGCCCTTATGCTGTAACTACAGCGCCCTCACACCACAATGAAAGATCTGCAGCATGCAACAAAGATTGTGAATGCTGCAACTCAGCCAAAGACCCGACTCAGCCAAATAAATAAATGAATAAATTTTAAAAAAAATTAAGAAACAAAGAAACTTATATAATAGGTCTGGTAGAGTACAGCAGCCACCCTGTGATTATACATAGAAAGATTCTCTGCTGAGAGGTACCAAAGGGCTGAGTGTCTGTCAAAGGGGGCTTTATTGAGTCAAGCAGCTCAGCAAATGCTGCCTGAAGTGACCTGAGATATAAAGGATAAGAACAGGGCCTGGAAGAGAGCATTACACAAAGCGGACACAAAGGGGAAAGGAACATGCAAAAAGGCAAAACAAAGGCTAGTGTGATATCAAGCAAGGGAAAATAAAAGCAGCCTCCTATAAGATGATGTTGGCTGGAAGGGAAGGACCTTGAAGGACCATTCAGCAAATTAGGGTATTGTCTTCATCTCAGGAGCAATAAGAAGGAATTCAAATAGGGAGAATGGTATAACCTAAATATTTAGAAAAAGTTCAGCAGGCTACAGAGGGCAGAATGGGTAAGAGAAGAGCTAGGTTAATATTTCAACTGTATCTGTCAGGACAGTTTTATAGTTTCAGGTGGGGCATAGCGGTAGCTAAGGCTAAAGACATGGAAGCAACCTAAATGTCCATTAACAGATGAATGGATACAGAAGATGTGATACACACACACACACACACAATGGAACAGTTACTCAGCAATAAAAAAAAGGATGAAATAAGCTATTTGCAGCATCATGGATGGACCTAGAGATTATCATACTAAGTGAAATAAGTCAGAAAGAGAAGACAACTACCTTATGATATCACTTATATGTGGAATCTAAAATATGACACAGAGGAACAGACCCACAGACATGGAAAACAAACTTATGGCTAGCAAAGGGGAAAGGAGGGGAGGGATAAATTAGGAGGTTGGGGTTCATGTATACAAAATACATACAAAATTCATGTATACACTAATACATACAAAATAGATAACCAATAAGGACCTACTTATAGCACAGGGAATTATACTTAATATTTTACAGTAACCTATAAGGGAAAAAAAATCTGAAAAAGACTATATGTGTGTGTGTGTGTGTGTGTGTGTGTGTGTGTGTGTGTGTGTGTGTATAGATAACTGAATCGCTGTGCTGTACTCCTGAAACTAATACAACATTGTACATCAATTATACCTCAATTTAAAAAAAAAAGGCATTTTAGGCTAGGGTGGTACAGTGCTGCTTTGAAAGAGGATGTCAGAATTTCTGCAGTGCTGTACAATGTACAGATGACCATTCAAATCTGGAAGTTAGCTGTCTTCATCAACAACTGGCCAGACAAAAATCACATAAAGTGCAACAACAAAAAAATCATATTCACATGAAATCACCACAAATCCAAAATAAGGAATATTCTGAAATAATCAGTTGCTTATTTTTTACTTGGCACTCCTCAGGATTTAATGAGTAAAGTTGCTAATCTCCCCCATAGTTTATATAAAAAAGAAAAAGCATCTAAACTCTATAGAGTGCTTCTTCTCTTAGACATGATGGTACTAGAGGCTTTATCAGTTGGATGTCATTTAGTCTTTTTACTACAATTTCATGAAGTAGATATACTAATATCCTCATTTTAAACTGATGCTATTAATAGAAAGTCTAAGGTTCAGAGATACTAAGATTCCCTCTGGAGAAGCAAGTCCTTAAATCCTAACCATCCAATCATCTAGATTCCTTGTTCTTACCCAGTCTGTTCTAGTGCCTGTAACTAACCAAGTGAATAAAAGAAACACAGAAAGTACTATACTTTCTTTAAACTACTGAAACTGGGCATAGTTTGAATTTTGGATAATAGGAGCTCTATTTTAAATTTTAAAGAAATGAAATGAGTTCATCATAACACCATGTAAATATTAAGAATGAGTTCTTGCAAAGGTTTATTAGCATTCAGCATAGGCAACAGCACCATGTGTGCAGTCTTATGATTAATCAAACCAGCCACCAGGAACTGAAAGAAACGAGACTGGATTATGTGTAGCAGTCAAAGGCTCAACATGCCAAATGTGAATATGCAGACTTCTACATTACAAGTTACCCAGGATTTGCCTAGCTGGCTTAGCTGTCAATTGTTAAAATTACAGGGAAGGTACCACAAATTTAATGAAATTATCTTGGGCCATGAACTTTCAATAAAAGCATTTTGTTTTAAGAGATGGATAAATAATGGGCTGTCATGAATTACCAAGCTAAATGTACAAGCTTTACATCAAGATCACAGAGGAAGACAGGAGATGCGAAAAGGAGGTACACGGGTCTCAGTGATGTGTTCTGCGGTCCTCATTACAGAAAAGCTTTGTCATTAGTTACCTGTAGTGGTTTCTACATTTACTTGATTTGTATTCATATATTCCTTTCCCTTTTAAGTTACTAGTAGAGCCTAAACTCCAGAGAAGCCAATGATACCCCACTTCAGTACTCTTGCCTGGAAAATCCCATGGACAGAGGAGCCTGATAGGCTGCAGTCCATGGGTCGCAAAGAGTCAGACACGACTGAGCAACTTCACTTTCACTTTTCACTTTCATGCATTGAAGAAGGAAATGGCAACCCACTCCAGTGTTCTTGCCTGGAGAATCCCAGGCATGGGGGAGCCTGGTGGGCTGCTGTCTCTGGGGTCGCACAGAGTTAGACACGACTGAAGCGACTTAGCAGCAGCATATACTTAGTAAGTACTTCATAAGTACTTGCTATTTGACAACTGTCTAACCATTACTGAGTTAGTGAAAGGATCCCATTTTCTGATCATGTATCAGCAAGTCTTATAGTGAAAAACAGTTCTAGATGGGAAGCTAGAGAAACTGGACCCCTGTTCTAGCACAGCTACTAACTAACTGTCAAGGCATTTGACAACTCCATGAGAATCCTCAGCTGTGACATCACTGGTAAATCTGAAATAATAACACACAGCCCAGGGTGTTATTAGGAAGATTAACCCAATATCTGTAAGTGAAAAGAAAAAGCTCTAAATAAATACATATAATAATCAGTATAAAGTAGCACATGGTATTACTACTAACACTAATAGTGCATGTCATTATTCAAAGCTCAACGCAACACCTTAAGTGGTATAAAAATTCTGAAACAGTCGTTTTCATATCTTCGCTTATCTTGTCACACACCAGTAACAATTTATGACTGACAATCTCGGAAGTACTGAATACAATGGCAAAATCCTTATATTCCCAAATACCCACAAACATCCATAGAGTACCCTTTAGGAAACACAGAGAGCACAAAGTCATAAAGTAACATGCTCAATGCCTAGTCCAAAAAAATACTGATTGAATCCACCAATGCATTATGAAAAAAATCTAACTGGAGCTAAAATAAATTAAACTGTAACATCGACACCTTGTTTCCTTCAGGGAATAGAGAGAGGAAAATGAGAAATTTAAGAAACTCACTTCAGGGTCTCAAGTGACATCTGTAAATTGTAATTGCGTTCCTGTTCAGGCAGCTTGGAGAACTCCACCAGACACGGGTGCTGTCTCTTATTGTCATCTCTAACCTGAAACAGAACAGGAAATCAGCATATAACAGTTTCAAAGATCATATACTAGTGATGGTTATCCCATTGCATGGAGGAACGTGAAGTGGGAAGCAAGAAGGGAAACTGAGACCCTCATCCCAGCAAGGCTGCCTCTGTCATCCCTCAGGCATGGCTAATGCTCAAGGTCAGTGGTAAACCTGGCATTGTCTGGGCTACCTCACGTCTTCTCCTTGCCACCATTCCCAGTCAGTCCCAGCTTCACGTCTGCTCTGCCCTGAAACCTCCATGCCCGCTCTCACAGCAACTTACAGCCTTTGCTTCAACCTTACTTTCTCAATGCAGCTTGTCCTGCCCACCTTCCTAATCCGCCAATCTGCTACTCATCCTATTTTTTTTTTTCCATAACAGTTACCACTGGCTAACAGATTAGGGTCTTATTTATGGGATTGTCTGTCCTCCTGCAACTGCAAGAATGAAAGACCAAAGGAATAGGGACTGGCCTCTTTTGTTCTTTAATAATGTATTCTCAGCACCAAGAACATGCCTGGCATATGGCAGGCAAGCAACAAATGCTTTGTAAACTGAAAGGAACTCTAGGTAAGAAGGTGTAGTAATAACTCAGTTGTTACTGTTACATGTTTAGATACAGATTAGAGACATCAATTAACATCATGACTGATTGATACAAACTCTTGGTGGTGGTTCCTTCCAGCTGTTCATTTCATCCCATGTAAGTTACTTCTGCTCTCACAAGTCACTCCAGTGCCTTACCAAAGCCAGGTAATATCCCACAGATACTTTTCATTTTAATCCTTGAAAGTGCGAGCAATCAGAATAAACTAAATTCAAGATTTTGGGACTGAATTAATGCGAAAGATGTTCCATATCCTTGCATTAGTAATTAGATTTTTGTCTTCTTAGAGGCCTAAATTACACAAGCATTACTGCTGTGGTGACACCTCAATCACAGCCATATGCTCTCAGGGAACAAATTACTCCCTGCGAATAATTACCAGGTTTTATAAATGTCACAGAAAAAGTAGGAAAACACAAGCAAGAATTTTTTTTAAAGTATTCAGGAGCTGACAAGTTAAAAACAAGATAGTTATTCTTTTCTTTCTTGATCATTGCGAATGAACAGGACTTAAGAGCACATAGCTTATTTACTTAAGGGTGTAAGTGAGGAAATGAAGCCATGAGTTACAAAACCAAACACTAAATGCTAAATATAAAGGTAAAAATGAATGTGCCCAAGTTCAAAGACAATTTACTCTCTATCTATATAATTTCCACTTACTCTCTACACCACAGAGTAACTGTCCCCATCATCCTCTTGGGTGCCCAAGCTAAAACAAGAAATCTATCCAGATTTCCTTCCTTCTCTTAAACACTTCCCATACTTGAACTTCAAAACAGCTGCAGTCATCTCTCTCCATTCCTCCTGCCAGCACACAACTGGGAGCCTCACCACCTCTCACCTGAGTCTGCTCCCCGACCTTTTTCCTGCCTCCAGGCTCACTGCTCTTTCACAGGAACAGCAGAGCTCAGATCAAGTCTTTACCACCCTCTGGAAGCCTTCCCTGATTTCACCAGGAGAGTTGTAAATATCTCTCACTTACAGTTAGCTTATCCATCATAGTTCTTAGCTTGTAATTGTGTGTGTGTCTATTACTCAGCTAAACCAGAAGCTCTTTAAAAAGGCAAACTCACTAAAACAAGGTCTTTTCAATCTGAGGACCACAGTACCAAATACAAGGTCAGGCAAATAGTATGCAAACGGGACAGATGAAGGCTTGAATGGATCTGCCTGATGTTTTTCCATAAAATAGAGCTCCCAATCAAAAAGCGGGAAAAAGACCTAAACAGACACTTCTCCAAGGAAGATATCCAGGTGGCTAACAAACACATGAAAAGCTCAACATCGCTCATTATTCACAAAATATAAATCAAAACTACAATGAGATATCACCTCATACTGGTCAGAATGGCCATTACCAAAAAGTCTACAAACAATAAATGCTGAAGAGGGTGTGGAGAAAAGGGAAGGCTCCTGCACTGTGGGTGGGAATGTAAATTGCTACAGCCACCATGGAAGACGCTATGGAGATTCCTTTTAAAAACTAGGAATAAAACCACATATGACCTAGCAATCCCACTCCTAGGCATATACCCTGAGGAAACCAAAATTGAAAAAGACACATTCATCCCATTGTTCACTGCAGCACTATTTATAACAGCTAGTACATGGAAACAACCTAGATGTTCATCAACAGATGAATGGATAAAGAAGTTGTAGTATATATACACAATGGAATATTACTCAGCCATAAAAAGGAACACATTTGAGTCAGTTCTGATGAGGTGGATGAACCTAGAACTTATTATACAGAGTGAGGTAAGTGAGAAAGAGAAAGATAAATATTGTATTCTAATGCACATATATGGAATCTAGAAAAATGGTTCTGAAGAATTTATTTACAGGAAAGCAATGGAGAAACACACATAGAGAATAGAATTATGGACATGGGGAGGGGAGGAGAGGGTGAGATGTATGGAAAGAGTAACATGGAAACTTACATTATCATATGTAAAATAGATAGCCAACGAGCATTTGCTGTATGGCTCAGGAAACTCAAACAGGGGCCGGGTATCAACCTAGAGGGGTGGGATGGGGAGGGAGGTTCAAAAGGGACGGGATATATGTATACCCATGGCTGATTCATTTTGAGGTTTGACAGAAAACAACAAAATTCTGTAAAGCAATTACCCTTCAATAAAAAAAAATTAATTAATTTAAAAAAATAGATGCTCCAGTGAAATACACCCCAAAGACATTTAAAGAAACTAATTTCTTTGCAAAAAATAAAAACAAAAATCCATAATTTATTCAAGAGTTCAAATTACTCCAAAGAAAGACACAGTTGCTATACAATGGAATATTAAAAAGGAACCCGTTTGAGTCGGTTATAATGAGGTGCATGAATCCATAGCCTATTGTACAGAGTGAAGTCAGTCAGAAAGACGAATATTGTATATTAATGCATATATATGGCATCTAGAAAGACGGTACTGATGAAGCGATTTGCAGGGCAGCAGTGGAGACGCAGACACAGAGAACAGACTTGTGGACATGGGGCGGGGGGGAATGAGAGCACGTGATGAACGGAGAGGGCAGCATGGAAACAGATCACTCCCACATGCAAAACAGCAATGGGAATTCACTGTATGATTCAGGGAGCTCAAACTGGTGCTCTGTGACAATCTGGAGGGGTGGGATGGGGTAGGAAGGAGGGTCAAGAGGGAGGGGACATATGTATACCTATGGCTGAATCATGTTGCTGTATGGCAGAAAGCAATATAATATTGTATATCAATTATCCTTCAATTAAAAATTACTAAATTAAAAAATAAAAGGTTACTGACAGACAGGAAAAAATAACAACAAAAAATATGGACCTGCACTCCTTAAACGGATGAGTTGTATAGCATGTGAATTATATCTCAATAAAGCTTCTAAAATATTAACTCAGAGAAAAACTGGAACACACCATTTAAAATGTTAAAGAATTTATGGAATTGGTCTCAGTAAGACGTGTACCTAAGTCTAGAATAACAGAGATGATAAAGTCAGGGATCAAAGACACTGATCCGAAAAGAGTTTTAGGAGAGCCCAAATCAAAGAATACACAAGGTCAATTATGAGATGGAAGGACAATGTGAAACCCCTTCACGTGTCAGTCTCAGACTCTCCTCAATTACTGATCTGATAGGACACTTGTGGTTGTGCTTGCCCAGAGTAAGACCTAAGACAAAAACCATTTCATTCTTTCAGCAAGTATTTGGTCTATTCCCTGTCCCAGGAAAGGTGCCAGGTGCCAGCACCACAGCAACAGACTAAGTGCTTAATCTCCCCACTGGAGGCATGTAAAACCCGATGTTGCTGTCATCAGTCTCAGACCAGGTAAAGCGTAACTGGCCACAGTCAGTTTGGCTCAGAAGCCCTGTGCTCCCTTTCAGCATCTGCAAACTAGTAGCAATAAAGGTATGGTGTGGAAATGAACTGAATTTAATTGCAAGAATAGATAATAATGAGACCTTATATTTCCTCTTTTTTTAGAAGAAGAAACATAAGGAAGTTCATTGTAGAATGCAATCATTTAGGCAACCTCTAGAAGCTTGCAATAGAAATCATCTGTTTTGAGTGTAAACCTATTAAACAATTCCTGTTACTATGCTTTTTTTTGGCAGGGGGGAATTTATTTGTTTGCATGAGATCTTTTTAAATCCTAGCCTGTAATTATCTTTCTCTGAATTTTGTCTGTAATTCAAATCTTTCCCTATCTCGAATCTTGTGGTAAATTTTGTCTGTAATTCCTCTGCCAATTGACTAGGAATACTTTTACAATATCTCACCTCTTACTGACTTTAATTAATGATAAATATCTTATTTAACACTCATTCACTTCCTCAATTTTTAAAAGTCAAAGAATATTGCATAAAATCACATACTTAATAAGGTACTTTAAGTGCTTGCTGATTTGACAATTGTCTAATTATCATTGCGGAGAAGGCAATGGCACCCCACTCCAGTACTCTTGCCAGGAAAATCCCATGGGCGGAGGAGCCTGGTAGGCTGCAGTCCATGGGGTCTCGAAGAGTCGGACACGACTGAGCAACTTCACTTTCACTTTTCACTTTCATGCATTGGAGAAGGAAATGGCAACCCACTCCAGTGTTCTTGCCTGGAGAATCCCAGGGACGGGGGAGCCTGGTAGGCTACTGTCTATGGGGTTGCACAGAGTTGGACACGACTGAAGTGACTTAGCATAGCATAACTATCATTGAATTAATGAAAGGATCACATTTTCTGATCATGCATCAGCAAGTCTTATAGTGAAAAACAGTTCTAGACTAGAAGCTAGAGAAGTTGGATCCTAGTTCCAGCACAGTAACTAGCTGTCAAGGCATTTGAATCATGGGCAGTGGCATCACTGGTAAGCCCTATAACACATAGCCCAGGGTGCTATTAGGAAGACTACCCCAATACCTGTAAGTGAAAAGACAAAGCTCTAAATATATAAACATACAAATTAGTATAAAGTAGCATGGTATTCCCTGGTGGCTCAGTGGTAAAAAATTTGCCTTCAATGCAGGAAACACGAGTTTGATCCCTGGGTCAGGAAGAGCCCCTGGAGAAGGAAATGGCATCCTGCTCCAGTATTCTTGCCTGGGAAATCCTATGGACAAAGGAGCCTGGCTGGCTACAAGTTCGTGGGGTGGTAAAGAATCAGACGTGACTTAGCAACTAATCAACAACAAGCATGGTGTTACTACTAACACTAATAATAAATGTCATTATTCAAAGCTTAATGCAATAAATTATGACTGGACTGAATACACTCATTTCTATATTCAGTCAAATATAAGTGTTATAAACTTTGGGATAGTTGGAGTACTGATATCATAAAAGTGAAAGCACTGCCAGAGTCCTGCTAAAAAAAGGTGTATAATACACTGGTATTACATGAGACCTGGAGAAGGAAATGGCAGCCCACTCCAGTATTCTTGCCTGGAAAATCCCATGGACGGCAAAGCCTGATAGGCTACCGTCCATGGGGTCGCAGAGTCGGACACGACTGAGTGACTTCACTTATTACATGAGAAGTCGTTTTGGTTTTACCTAAATTTTATTGATAAACTATAAACTAAGTTCTCTAAACAATAATCATTTGGAAACATATGCAATGATTCTTTCTCAGCCTGTCTTCCACTTATGAAACCAACTATGAACCTCTGCCCTGAGAACTTATACTACTAAATACAACTGGGACTAAAAGAAATATCAGAGGAGGAGAGTAAATTAACTTCTTTCTTTCCAGTTTCAGTTTTCACTTTCAGTTTCAATGAAATATCTTCCTAATTCCCTAGAAATCAATGCCTATTGTCTGTATATGTTAACTTTGATTTAAAAAATGTAACTTTCAACCTGAATATTAATAACTTTTGAATTGTCTAGGCAACTAAGCCATCCTTCAATGACCCCACCACTAACGTCATTCCCTCTCATAAAGAAAAACGGCACACAAAATAAAGCTTAGGGTGAAAAAACTCAATCAGATCAATTTATGTCATCATACAGCAGGATGAGTGAGAAGTAATATTTTCAGAAAGATATATTAACAGAATCTGAGAACAAATTTCAAAATTACATACCGGACCATACTGCCAGCCAAGTTCAATTTTATTCATCACCCAGAGCTCATGGATATTCTCTGCCAGTTTTTCTCGTATCCTCTCCAGGTGGGGAGGCAACACAATCTAAAATTTAAAAAAGAGAAAAAGAAAACACACATCAGAAACAAATGCAAGAAAATGCAATGTTAACTGTTCTTACTGTGAACTGAACTAAATAAAATCGTCTCCTCAACCATTAAAATGTAATCATATAACTAGGTTCCAGATAATCCATTCTAAATTTATAAAACCAGGTATCTACATAATTATTAGGTAAATTTGGGGAATTTAGGAACAAAATTTAGAAAGAAAGAAAACAGAGTACTACTCAGGACAGCCATCATTAAAAAAAAAAGTCAATGGATATGGGATAATCACTGGAATACGCATTATTTAAAAAAAGAAATCACTCAAGACTTCTTAAACCAACCTGGCCAGCATTCACAGGCCAGGAGGAAGGCAATTCAGTGTCCAAAATATAATCCACTGAGTTTAGAAATATATGATGGCAATGATTTATATCGTCCCTTAACTCTTACTTTCAGTGGTTTCTAAATATAAGCCTCAGGGGGAAAAATCTGAACATGTTTCCACTAAAAAGGGGAAGTTTAATGGCCTCTTCATAAAGAACACAAATGACTTTCAAGGTGAGGGGTTGGCTGTGCATGTCTGGTGATGCACAGACATTGCCCCACAGTCAGTCCCTCATAAGAGATAGCAGGCAACTGCCTACAATATCCATGGATGGGGTGGAGTTTCCATGGGGAGCAGACCAGCATTGCCTCCTTCCCTTAGAAACAAGAGATTATCCAGGTCTCAGGAAATCCTAATGCCAGTGACACCATGGAATCCCACTGTCTGTTCCAGTCCATTTCCATCCTCCAATCATGTTTATTGCTCAACTCTGAAGGCACCATATCCACTCTGCCTTGTTCCAGCCATGGCAACACAAACTGAATGTGAGCCATGAACAAAGTATGCTTATGTTATACATCATATAAAAAGCTGGCAGGAGAGATAGGAAATACGTTTCAAGGCATTAAACCAGAGAGGCATCTGAGGCCTGCTCTTAATTCTATATCAGACTTCAGAAGCAATGCCTCTGATCTTTGAAAGTTAATGAACAAACTATGAATATCTAACCAACTGGACTGAAGTTACTTCACCATCAAAATAAAATAATATTTAATTCAGTGTCAGTGTCAGGATAATTTCACATCTATGCAAGAGAAGAGCATGAGTAATGGCTAACATTGCTTGGGTGCCTATTTGCAAAGTATGGTGCCAATATGTTCTTTATTATACATTGAACATACTCTTAGCATTCCAGTCAATGAGATGAGTAATTTTTTCAAGTCTCAGAGCATGCACTGGATCCAAGACATTTTGACTCTAGAGTTTATGATCTGAATCCCTACCTGAGATAAAAGTCAGTTAAATCACTTTAAAGTGTCAACTGTATATAGAAAAGAAGACGAAATTTAAAATTCTACTACTACCTTAGGTAAAAAAAACACTCTAAAATTAGTAAGCATTGACTTAGGTTGCGGTCCAATTGTACATTATAAAATCAATTTAGTGACTTAAAAACACTTTAAAAAAAAAAAAACAGACTCAAAATGAGTAAGTGGACATGGTAAAGGTAAGCATTATTTTATGAAACTTGCTTCACTTATACATATAAAGTGTATTACTGTGAAATGCATTCCTACAGGTTGCAGTCCAAGGAGTCTGAAACCCACTGCATGTAGGAATGGCTGCAATTCAAACGTTGCCATCACAGCTGATGATCTGGTACCTGGCTGGTGTCCACTGGGATTGGTGTGAAGGCAGCTTGTGTCAGGGAAACCGTGGGGCCCAGGAGGTCCCGCGTGTAAGTCCTTTCTTGCTTGTACTCTCGGCTGTGCTCCACTTTCAACTTCTCTTTTGGCAGCACAGCTTCATAACAAGGAGCATACCCAGGTGGAGGAAGGAATTTAAATTCTCCATGTCTCCCCCCAAGCAGAAAGCGTACTCTAAAAAGGATGCATGTCAGGGTAAGTTATATCTCTGGCATACAGAAAAGTTTCGTAATCAACAAAATTCAAGGAATAAAGTCTTAGTATAAAATTAACTTTATCAGAAGTCACATCTTTTCCCCTAAGAACCATCATAAAGTCAGTAACTGAGAGTTTAAGAGCCTCTAATCATAAAAGTAAAACCTGATTAAATTATGTTAATTGCTCAGCAAAAACTTATCACTCTCTGGAGAAATAATAAAAGTACATACACCATATTCCTATGTGAATGAAATACCTGTCTGTAGTATTTGGTCATTTAATACCGCAAGGTGCCCAAATAACCAACAGAGAAAGACAGACTTGATCTAAATACCTATATACCAATACTTAAAATTACAGGGCTGGATGAGATCTGATAAAAAGAAAAAAGTCACTTTGTAGCACTCAACTTCCCTGTGAAATTCCTTAGGGGAACTCATATGACACTTCCTGATACTGAATTATCATTTTAATTACTCTTTCCATCTGGTAGTAGCAAAAAAGCAAAGGGTTAGAGAAAACCACCTTGACCCAGCTGATCATAAGCAGATTATTTACAAGTATAACAAGTAGAGGGTGACAAGGAAAGGCGTCATCTTGACCTGATCACCCAAAAACGTATCATTTCTGTAGAAATGAGAGGATTTGGAGTAATATAATGAAAAGAAAAATGAATGAAAATAAATACAAAAAAATTAGTGACATTTTTAATCCAACATTGTGTATTTACCCTTAGTAAAGAAAAAAGTAAACTTAAGTGGACTGGAAATATTTCTGGATGCTGGATAGAGTAAGATATATTAGACTGAGTTATTTAAATGGCCGGATATACGGACAAAACACTCAGCCTCCTGAGATTCCCTTCTTGAATTAATCTTATCTCCAACCTTCAAGGAACAGGTTGCTTGTTACTTCAAGGAACATTTTGCTACAGGGCAGAAATGCCCTGTAGATGGATGCCCAGGAGAGCAGGTTAGTAAAGCGAGCGTGATGGCAGTGCAGAGTCTTCTGTGAAAGAATGGGAAATGAGAAAGCAAACAGACCAAAAAACAGCAATACTAACTTGATTCCTGCAGAGAAACTGACAACTGGAAAGAAGAGGCCATCAATGTTGAAATTCTCAAACATGCCTTGAACAGGTTGTCCATTAATTCGGAAGGAGATGCTTGGGGCACTTAGATCTAGACAGCAACTGATGACATCATCAGTTCTCAAGAGATGCTGGTTTGGTGAGCTGACCGTCCGGGCAATACAACCTGTGGGGAAATACATTTAAGGAGGATGATGTCTTTTTATCTCAGAGAAAATCATCGTCAGAGATTAAGTCAAAGATTTGAATAGGCAGTGACAATGAATAGTACTGTACTACAATAAATCTTGAATACATATTCACGTTATATGTCAGATCTTTAATCAAAAAAATGTTGCTTTCTTTAGGAGCAATGCTACTTTTATTGTAAAATGGACCTTCTGATATGCAGAAAATTTTGCATGCAGATGGACGGCATTTGATACAGATATCATCTTAGAGTTGATAACATAATGATGTCAGGGGAAAACCTCTAGGAAAAGACTTGAAGTCAAATATCTACTTTACCATCAGCAAATTACTTAACCTCTATAAGCCTTGGTTTCTTGTAAACCAAATGCCATTGCTTTGCAGAGTTGTTATGATAATTAAATTAATGTTATACAAGAACAGAGTCTCAGACATGGAAGGTATTCACTTCAGTCCCCCATCTCAAAGATTAAATTTCCTTTATTTTATAAAATAAAAACATAAAAGGATACAGAAGAAAACAGAAAATATGATCATTTGTGCATTGTTTGTTGAGAGACAATATACACCAATTGGTTTGTTTCCGTTCTATAATTTATTTCCTACAAGACCTTGGTTGGCTTCTTAAGTAGGAAACAGCAGGATACACATTGAGGCATGAAAATGATACTGGATAAATGTCATTTCTTGCCCTGGCCAACCTATGATCTACACTCACTCTTGACTGTATCAGAACTTCTTGGCCTATGAGTCCTGTGGGCAAACTGGAAAACAAGAAGATAAGATTCTCCCAAACACACATGCTCACAAATCTGAACATACAGTATTTTTCAATTTGAGCAAAGACAAAAATAGATTTGATGATGCCAGCTTTGAATTTTTTATAACACCTATTTAAAATTTCTAGCATGTTCAGATTTTTATCAACAATATGTTCAAATGCCAATAGTAGGGCAGATCTACATTATAAAATATGTAGATTTTTAATTTTACCGATATTCAAATTTGCAAGTGGTAAATTCATTATGAAGTGGTCCCTCTAGAATTTCCTAGATATAATAAAGGGAATTGTTTAAGAAAATCATGCAAAAAGCAACAGAACTCACAAAGGTCTGTATTCCTGTCTGTATCAAGATGTGTAGCTGATAATGTGGTTATACAGATATTTGTTGCTATTTACTCATTAAGTCATGTCCGACTCATTTGCGAGCCCACAGACTATAGTCACCAAGCTCCTCTGTCCATGGGATTTCCCAGGCAAGAATACTAGAGTGGGTAGACATTTCCCCTCCAGGTAATCTTCCCAGGGTTACCTGGTAGATTCTTTACCACTGAGCCACCTGGGAAGCAGTCAACAAATATTTACTATAATCCAAGTATTCTGTTCAGTCTGAGGAATGAATATGCTAAAACTAATGACTGTCTAAAAGTCCCCATGGTAAACTGTTTTGTAATGCCTGAAACAATTAGGTTAGAAAGAAAAGATCACTAGCAACCAAATTAGCCCATGGTTTCAGTGGCACTGACACTGCTGAATCTGCTAGAAGCATTCTCAGGTTGCATTTATGACTTAATAGGTGTATCAAATCAATATGAGAACTACATTCCTATTTCCAACATTAGCCAGAAAGGAAGATGGCAGTGGGCTTTTCATAGGTCCTATAAGAGAATCCTTACCTTTCTTTCCTGTACTATTCTCTGACATTCCTTCATTCTGTTATACCTAAATTCTTCAAAAGCACCGAGATTTTTTTCACACTATTGACCCTAACATACAGAAGATGTGGATGCTGGAAACAGAATCATTATTCCCCGAAGAGGAACACAGCAATGCCGTGCAAAGTTTAGGGTGGGAAGAAGAAATGAAAACAGATACCAAAATTTTTGCTGATGAACCAAACTCTGGTACCAAGGAACAACTCTACTCTCCAATCACAAAAAGCTGGTTTTTTTTTTTCCCCCCAGAAATCACAGATCCTTAATACTTTAAATTCTACCTTAAATATTAGAAAGAAAAGGAATAGGAAAGTGAACCTGAGAAGATTATGTGACTTAAAATGAATTTAACCATGGTAACTCAGTCAGAAGCCAATTAATTTAGATCTGCCTTTATTGATCATGAATCTAAAATTAACAAGCGATCCCAGGAGCTTAAGAGAACACAGCTATCAACTACAGGCATGGTAGAGCACATATTTTCTTGCCATTTGGAAAAATAGTCAAGTATGTTCTCTTGATATAAATTCAAGTTTCAAGATGATTTTCTCCTGAAATTCCACAAACTATCCTCCTTTCTGTGATAGATTCACTGAATATTTTTGTTGCTCCTATCATTCTATTTAACAGATACTTAGTCATAAAAGGCATATTGGACACAGTCCAATTCCGGAAGCTCTGGGTTCTTCCCACGTATTGATAGAAAAAGCTTCAAACTAAATGCAAACTTCACCATTTAGTGAAGTGACATTATATGGCTGAAATTAGATGCAATGCAGCATTAAAAGAAAAAGAAAAAAAACAGAGTAGTGTTTTGTTTTCCCCTAAATTCTATGTAATGGGAAAACAAGTGAACCTGTTTCATTCATCCACCTGAAGACGCATTTTGTGTGCAGTGATGTGTGAAGGTACAGAGAGAGGATGACAGCTAAAGGATAATAGTTGAAATGTATTATAAAACAGACATTAATTCTATTTATGTTTTTCAGGTCTTCCGAAATTAGGGCTCTTTGCCTTTTTGGTCAGTAGAAAAATTTTCGAACAAGCATTGTGACTCTTTCTGACCACCACAGTACACAGTGTATATAAGATGTAGCACATTGTAGCCTAGGCCCCAACAGCTTAGACAAAATATCCAAAACACAGCTTCATCTCTTCCAGGCTACTGAGCTGTTGGCACTGAATAAAGGGAAGATTTAGTAAACATTACTGTTCAACACAAATATAGAGTGCTTTCATTTATAAACCCCCTTACCACAGACTCAGGCTTTAATTAAATTTAAATTAAAATACCTTTTCATAATTTCTGATTTATACAGCATTAATAAATGAATATCATTTGATTTGCCCATAAGAGGTAAAGTTCAACTTTTTGTAATGTAAGAAACCTCTGCATATTTTCTGTACGTTGTGTGTGCTCAGTCCAACTCTGTGATCCCATGGACTGTAATCCACCAGCTCCTCTGTTTTCCAGGCAAGAATACTAGAGCAGGTTGCCATTTCCTACTCAGGTGACCTTCCCAACCAAGGGATTGAATGTGCATCTCCCGATTCTCCTGTGTTGGCAACAGTCTTTACCACTAGCGCCACCCGGGAGTCCCCTTCTATAGGTTAAATGTGTTATAAAACCAGTTTGGATTCATTCTAAATGCAGCTTTATGAATATAAGCATAAGTCTGCAGGATGCTTGGGGCTGGTGCACTGGGACGACCCAGAGGGATGGTATGGGGAGGGAGGAGAGGAGAGGGTTCAGGATGGGGAACACATGTATACCTGTGGCGGATTCATTTCGATGTTTGGCAAAACCAATACAATATTGTAAAGTTTAAAAATAAAATAAAATTAAAAAAATAATTAAAAGCTAAACTTTTAAACAGAGCCAATGAAAATAAATCTTTTTAATAAATCAGAAAACAGTATATTTTTATATATTACTAATTAATATATGTCCAATCATTAAAGCTTAGGGTTGTTAGCTAGTGAAATGAGCTATACATTTATTTTTGACAGCTCCACACTTCTGAAACAACACATCATTTGATTTTGGACTGTTTCTTCATAATACATTTAATAAATTACCCATTCCTGACATTAAACTATCAACCAAGAGATGAAACTTAGTCTTTTTATTATGATTATTGTCCAGGATTTTTTTTTTTTTTTTTTGGTTCCTGTTTATACTGGAAGCTAAAGCTTTGCACGTACCAACTAAAGCAAGTAGGAAACATTTAAGTTTTTGCATTCAATTAGTGAATCAGAATGCCACTTCTGATATATATCATTCATACACAATGAAGTCTTTTGGAGAGGTACTATAATTGTAAGAGTCTTCCTTTTCCTCTAGTGAAATTTTGCTTTTGACTTACCACTTTCATCATTTTAGTGCTGCATTTTTAAAATCAAAGTATCTGACATGAGCAACACAAATAGGTTATGGAAATGTACAGAAAGGGCAAAAGATTTCCTTCGAGAACACTGTGAAGGAAAATGGATGGTACTTACCTGACCAGAGGTGAAGGCCATCAAATCCGTAGGAGAAGAGGTCATCTCCGACACCATTTCCACCCCACTCTTCACCCCCTCCAGGGTAGGGTGAGTACCCCTCTGTGGAAGCCCAGCCCACTCGCAGGTGAGTGGCTTCAGCAGTCACGAATGGCTCAGTGTGGTCCACCATCAACTCATAATACCACTTCTTATACTGTGCAGATCCTTCACTGACACCCAGAAAAATATTGGGTCTCATGCTTTGAAGAGATGGGAACAGTATATGAGAAAATCCAAATAAACCTTTCATTGTCTCAATTTATTACATCATGCTATCCTGAATTAGTCCTGCTTTTCAAAGATACATTCCATTGACCAAGAAGTTTGTTTGGGTTTCCAAAACATTGTACAGAAAAACCCTATTGATTTTTTTGGGCAACCCAATGTTTCCTTAAGTGCAAGAAATTATTGAAACAATCACTGAAGTCTACTGTAACAGCCAAACTTACAGTTAATGTTCAGTGACTTATGTTTGCTTTGGGGAAAATTTGGCTACATCACTCAACAGTCCACTACATTTTTTCTTAACTGTTCTTCAACCTATTTTCATATCATAAATCATATTTAAGGGGAGACACTCAGGATAGCATCAGGCCCCAGAATTAATGGGGTTATTATTAATCCAGGACATAGAGACATTGTCCTAACCTAAGCTCTGTGTCATACAAGGTTTGAGGCTGACGCAAGTCATAGCCTTAGTGAAGGAACCAAAGTGACTAATCATCTTTGTTGTTCTCTACGTCTCGCTGTGAGGAGTCTCTAGTTAGTTGTATTTTAATTGCAATTTATGAAGAGATCCTAACCCTAAATTAACATTAGGGATTAGAAAAAGTCTCAGGAATACCACTCATTAACAACAGGTCTAGTATAGAAAGAACAATAAAGGAAGTCTCAAAGCAATCTTAAAAAAAAAAATACAATATATTTGTGTTTAAAAAAAAACAAACACAGAGGAGAAATACATTCTAAACCCCACATTTTTGTTTGAAACATGGTGAAGTAGCAAGTATTTCCTGGAAAGCTGCTAAAAACTGTGCTAAGTGTATCAAAGTCATTGCTATCACACATAATGTCTTCTTAATTATATTCAATATTATCATTATTACATATGGAAGGCATTATAGCATGGTGGTTAAGAGCTCAATCTCTGGAATTAGACTCGAGTCTCATTTTCAGTTCAAACATTTTAATTTATAAAACACAGATAATAGTAATACTTCATGCACACACAAACAGTGTAGAATGCTTATAAAAAATCTGGCATTGTGGCTGGCACAGAGTACCCAATGAACGTCTGACACCTTGGAAAGTAGATCTAACTGGAAATGTAGTTTCACTGATTTGTGGAATTTATTGTATTTTGGATATCTGAATTCTTGTTATACAACCAATTTGGTGACATGGTCTATCTGAACCTACCTGCTCACATGGTTCACAAGGCGTGTCTGCAATAACAGGTCTCTTCCTGGCAGAAGATTGTCACAGATGAGATGCTGGTTAGAACGGACTGCTACTCCATGGCAAACACAGAGAGAGCATAAGACATCCAGAACCTGAAAAGTGAAATCCCTTTCAGCTGGCTCTCATTCCCTTTTCAGATTCAAGCATCAGCAGTAATTTCCACAAACAGAAACACATTCCCTCCAGGTACCTCTGACCCAGTCACTTTAAACCTGATAGCAATGTGTCCACTTATTTTCCACTACTGAGAACTGCTCCATTCTCCCACTGGTGCTATGCATAAGCACTACATAGTATTATCTGATGGAAATTAAAAAGTAAAAAACATGAAAAATGTGACACACCTTTTAAAAATTATCTTTTTAAAGAGTATATTTGAAATTATTCCAGAATTCATTTCAGGCAATAAAATGGTTCACTTACCTTGTGATTTCTTCCATGCTTGTCTAAAAGTGAGATAATGGATTTTATATGGCCTTCTTTAATAATATTTAGAGCTTCTGGACTTTCTACTAACACACAGTGTAAAACTTCAAGAATACCTAAACAGAAAATAAAGAAAGGGGGCAATATGATTAATTAGTCTACAATGATCAGTGACTTTGCTCCTCTCTATGTGTTTATTGAGGTGTTGACTGAACATAGTACAATTATGAGCTCAATGCGTTTGTCTCCGAATATCTGTGATTAGGGACAGCTGGTGTCTGGGAGGCAGGGTTGGTAACCAAATATGATAACAAGTGAGAACAAGGCAAATATACAGTGTTCAGCTAAGTAAGCAGGTAACCCTGCCTATAGAGAAATGAAAGGAAGTAACATTTAAGTGGGGCCACAGAGAACTCATACACGACCATTTTCCAGACAGGAAACATGGGTTGACTGAAGTCTTGAATGCTGGGCAGAGCTGATGTGCCTGAGGTACAAAGCCAGTAGGAGATGGAACAGGTAGATTATGGCCAGTTTAGGAAGATTTCAGACGCTAAAAGCATAATTCTGCAGCAATGCATCTAACCCATGGAGATCATTACATTCTTCTGGAGATTTAAAGTCAAAAATGTTTCTTGGTTTACAGAACAAGAGAAATATACAAGATTACACAAAAAGAAAAATACAGTATTTAAAACCTGAATAAGAATGGTGATATTTTGGGGCAATAGTCATCAGAGAGGACAAAATAGAATATATATTTTCTTACAGTTTAAAACAGAAATTAGAAATAAATCCATTATCAGAAATTTTCATGTGAAATTGCAAAGCTAAATGGGTCCATGTGTATTCATATTTTCAAAGCAAGGCTGCCTTGTCAACAGAGAGAATGTAGCTCATTTGCAGCAATTAAACATAAAATTAGAACCTGTGATCACTGTCTGAGAGCTACATAGTACTAAAAAGGATCTCAAAGGAACCTTGTAGAAAGGTTTATTCGTTTCAAATGGAGATCACTTTCTTAGAACAGAAATGTAAAGTACTCAGGTGTACAAATTGTATAGAAGTAATTCACTATAATTGTCACAAATGACACTTGATCTGAACCCGAATCCATTACAAGGGCTGTTAATGCTAATTTCTTCACCAATGACTTAATTCTTCAAAATATATAAATGTAAATTTGGTGAAAAAAAATACCCAAAAAGGTTAAATTAATTTTTGGTGTGGTTCAATATCTGTTGTTGTATACCAAAAATCCATTGCAGTTGAAAATCAAAGCAAGTAGAAAATAATCATGCAATACACTAATGGATAAATTAAAGAAGATTTTTATATAAAGTTGTGGAAATTATTTCTGCTATTAAAAAAGTAAGCAATAAAATAAACTCCTTTATTCCAAGCACAAAGAAACTAAAATAACAGAAAGGGAAAAGCATTTTTAATAGATTAGTCATCCTGATGTCATATGTCATTCTGATGTTTTTTGTTTTCTTCCTATTTCATATTACTATAGAGCACATGGCTGGCTATATTTATAAATAATGTTGTACTGTGTATACACATCCATTCATTGACACATCTTCTTGGCAGTAAAAGTACGACTCTGCAGCAGTGCATCCTAACCAATGGAGCTCATTCACTCTCCTGGATGTTTACAGTAGAAAATGTTTCTTAGTCTCCAAAGCATGAGAAACATAAAATAATACAAAGGGTGCCTTTGCACTAAAAAGGCAGAGTTGAGTGGCTACAGCAACAAAGCCCTGTGATCCCAGAGCCTAAAATATTTACTATCTGGCCTTTTACATAAAAAGTTTGCTACTACCCAAAGCAATCTATAGATTCAATGCAATCCCTATCAAGCTACCAACAGTATTCTTCACAGAGCTAGAACAAATAATTTCACAATTTGTATGGAAATACAAAAAACCTCGAATAGCCAAAGCGATCTTGAGAAAGAAGAATGGAACTGGAGGAATCAACCTACCTGACTTCAGGCTCT
>NW_011495024.1:3833539-3841204 GCF_000754665.1 Bison bison bison | reverse complement strand
TATACAAGCAACTCCTCCAGCTCAAATCCAGAAAAATAAATGACCCAATCAAAAAATGGGCCAAAGAACTAAATAGACATTTCTCCAAAGAAGACATACAGATGGCTAACAAACACATGAAAAGATGCTCAACATCACTCATTATCAGAGAAATGCAAATCAAGACCACTATGAGGTACCATTTCACACCAGTCAGAATGGCTGCGATCCAAAAGTCTACAAATAATAAATGCTAGAGAGGGTCCACTGGAGGAAAGGGAACCCTCTTACACTGTTGGTGGGAATGCAAACTAGTACAGCCACTATGGAGAACAGTGTGGAGATTCCTTAAAAAACTGGAAATAGAACTGCCTTATGATCCAGCAATCCCACTGCTGGGCATACACACTGAGGAAACCAGAAGGGAAAGAGACACGTGTACCCCAGTGTTCATCGCAGCACTGTTTATAATAGCCAGGACATGGAAGCAACCTAGATGTCCATCAGCAGATGAATGGATAAGAAAGCAGTGGTACATATACACAATGGAGTATTACTCAGCCATTAAAAAGAATACATTTGAATCAGTTCTAATGAGGTGGATGAAACTGGAGCCTATTATACAGAGTGAAGTAAGCCAGAAGGAAAAACACCAATACAGTATACTAATGCATATATATGGAATTTAGAAAGATGATAACAATAACCCTGTGTACGAGACAGCAAAAGTGATGCTGATGTATGGAACAGTCTTATGGACTCTGTGGGAGAGGGAGAGGGTGGGAAGATTTGGGAGAATGGCATTGAAACATGTAAAATATCATGTATGAAACGAGTTGCCAGTCCAGGTTCAATGCACGATACTGGATGCTTGGGGCTAGTGCACTGGGACGACCCAGAGGGATGGTATGGGGAGGGAGGAGGGAGGAGGGTTCAGGATGGGGAGCACATGTATACCTGTGATGGATTCATTTTGATATTTGGCAAAACTAATACAATTATGTAAAGTTTAAAAATAAAATAAAAGAAAAAAAAATGTTTGCCAATCTCTGATATAAAATGTAATTATTAAGAAAAAAACAGGTAGATTTAAAAAAATCAATTATTTCTGTAAATAAACATTCATGAAAGCCAATAGCATTTACACACCTAAGTATATTAGAAAAGATTAAAGACTAAATTTTTGGAAAGAATGGCACATATCAAAAATGCAAGAATAGCAATGTGAAAATAAATCTCTGATTTTTCTCATGTTAAACCTATTTTAATGGGTTTTCAGAGTTTTGAGTTTTTATCAAAAGTTTTTTTTTCCAATGGAGCCATATCAGATCCAACAAATAAGCAAACAGTTGAAAAGAATTAACTGCCACTGAGAAATGAAATTTTTCCTGCCATACCAATAAATAAGGATGTTACAGTCCTTAGCAATTCCAGCCCTCCAAGATGAGCTGGTGAGCCCTAAGGGCACTTAGGAAGGAGAAGAATATCTGCAATACAACAGCCATCAGGCTGCAGCCACTCCCTAAGGTGAGCCCCAAGGGAGCTCAGGATGTGAAAAACCCAGATAGGTGAGGTTACATATCAAAGGAATGATTTCATTAGCCCAGACTCTTGCATCTCCCCATATACAGAAAAGCAGTAAATTCCTTAAGTTGGTATATCTGGTTTTCTTTCATTAACAATAATCTTTTAATGGTCAGACTGCCTGCCCTTTACTATAAAACTTTTATATAACCTGGCTTCTCCCCTTGCCTCCTGGGAGCACTTCTCTCAGAGTTACTTGAGATGCTGTCTCCCAGGCCTGAAGTCCTACAAATTCCCACAGAAGAAAACATAACTCAACTTCTAGGTTGTCATTATTTTTTAAGTCAAAACCTCTGATTCTGAAAATAAAAAGTGGAAGAAAACAGTTTTTAATTTCAACTGTTGGAATAAAATGCAGGTAAACTTTTTTTTTTTATAATAAGAAATTTCTAAAGGAAAACAAACTAGAAACAGCAAAAGAATAATTTTCAAAAAGTCAAGACTAGCAAGACTGACAGCATTATGCGTCTATATAAATCATGCTGACATATGCCTCAAAAGCCTGTTTAAAAAACGAGAGAAACAATGCTAAACAGTATAATGGGAATAGTTGACTAAAGATGATTTAACATTTAAATTTTAAATTCACTGAATAAGACCCAAGAATGGCAATACCACATAAAACTTACAGTGAGCTTCTCAAAGAAAAACTTGAAACCTTGGTAGATTATAACAGAATTATCTGAATGAAAGAATTATGAGTATGCCACACGGTGTTAAAAAAAAAAAAAAAAAAAAAACACCCAAATAAGACAAAAACTTTATTTTATAAATTTAATTGAAGAGGAAAAGTTAAAATTTTACTTCCTTTTGCCTCTGTAACTCACCTTGCCCTTTGCAAAGTCTGGATCACGTAGGTCACATAGTCTCAGAAAGTGGGGACTTGCCATATGAGGAACTGGAGTTTATCTCACTCACTCTTGTCCTGCTCTTTGCAATCGCCCAGCCCCTGCAAACCTGCTTAATCATACCTGTCCAGGCCAGGCATCACCCTCCCCATCTTAACCACTGTTCTTGCACGTGCAAAAACCCCTTAGTTTAAACCAGCCTTAGTTTAAATCTCTTAGTTTAAAACAACTGGTGTTGCCCACTACAGTCTGTCTATAAAAACTCCGTAATCCCTTTGTTCGGGGCTCAGAGCTTGGAGTGTTAACTCCTCTGGGCCTGCCGGCATAATAAACCTGAATTCTCCAACTCTCCAAGTGTGGTGCTTAGTTTCTCCAGTACTGGTTTCTGCAACATTTCTGGAGGCCCCAGAGAGATTCCAACCATGCCGGGCCCTTGAGCAGCCCGACTGGTGGCTCGGCCTGGCTGGAGTGAAGGAACCGTGAGACAAACGAGGAGGCGCACCACCTGATGGTATTCAGGGTCTCTTTTGGACCAGTGTTCTGACTCTCCCGACAGCTGCACCCCAACTAGACTCAGTAGAGGGACGGACCAACTCGCCAGGAATGGCCACGGGATAAGGTGAGGCTCCAGGGCTGCTCCCCAAGCAGGAACCTATCCCAACAACTGATTACCTCGTTGGGGCTCGCAGGAAGGGAGCATCAGATAGGGAGACCTGGGGACTCAGGAGAAGGGAGGCGTTGTGATAGTCTCCGAATGATTGTGAGTGCCTGATTGTTAGAAGGGAGAGAGAGAAATTTTTCTTTTTGGAAACTACAAAACCAATTCTTCTTGCATATGCAATTAAAAACAATTAGCTTGTAAAAAGACCTGCCCAGGGAAAAGCTTGAAGTTAACCCTTTCCATGTCCTTGAAATACACAGCCAGCTTTGCCTGAGACCTCACCCTTGGGCAAATTAGAAAGTGAAGTGGAAAAAAAAAAAAAAAAGGTTGGGGGGAGGTGTCAAAGAGGTATTTTAAATCTCAAACAGAAAACTGTAAGATCTCTGTCAGTCTGTCTGTCTGGCGTTATGTATGTCTCAGTATATGTCTTTTTTCTGATAATACTGTTGAAGTTGTAAATGAGTTCTAATTTAATTGGCCTAAAGAAAAGTAAGCACTTACAAATCAAACAATTCTAAATACAAGAAAAATTAACCTAAATAAATTTCAAATTCAAGTGAATTAGGAAATAGTCAATATTAAATATCAATATAAATATTAGTATTAATGTTTGCTGATCTAATAAGAAAGTAGGATGTATGTTTTTAATAAAGAAGATATAAAAAATAAAATTACATTTTATAAAGGGAAAAGAAAGTAGGTCTGACTTACGGGTGGCTGTTACACAAAGTGATTAAAAGGTTTGTGGAAGGTGAACCATGAAAAAGTTTTGCACATGGTTAGGACTGACTAAGTTTAAAATAAATTTAATTAAGCTTACCTAAGTGAGTTTAAAGTAAGCTGGTGCAAAAACCTAAATTCGGCCTTTCTCTTTGTTAAGAGGACATACTTTCTTCAGATGTTGAATGCTTTTAATAATAGATTTAAGATTTATTACCTCTTAATTGCTCTGTTCTATATTTACCTTTGAAATCTTTTGTTAACTTTAGCTAAGTAAATAACTATTATTTCACAGTAACTTATATGATCCTATGTGACTGTTATAAACCCTTTTGATATTTACCGACAAAACTTCCTAAATAACTTGACTGCTAGCTAACTTTGGGATGCTTCAGAGGGCCCCTGAGACATCCCAAAGAGCTATTAAGCTACCTGGGTTCATTGGACATGTTAAATTACATGGGAAGCACTGTTAAAGGGGTGAAAAATCTTTTCAGGTTATGCTGTATGGTTGATGTTACTAATGTAGATATTCTAAAATTATGTGAAATTCATATAGATCTGATATGCCCTGATAAAATATGGTCACATAATTCTAGTTATCATATTAAAGTGTTATAACCAGGTTTCTTTGTCAATTGCAATAGAATCAGATTTTAAACATGCCTTCTATGGTTTTACTCTCATGCCTTTAGAAGAATACTGCTAGTTCTTCAAGATTTATGGAAAAGACTTTCTAAGATTAAACAGATAAAAAAAAATTTTGTTATTAACAGTAAGCTAGTATCAGATTGGAATTTGGTCTTCTTTCTGTTTAGAGAACAAAGTTTTCTTAAAATGCAGGTTTCGATAACAGATTATGAATTTCTTTGCCTTTAAGTGATATATATGCTTTTAAAGTCTTTTTGTTTCTTTGGTAAAGTAAATAAACATTGTTTAAGATTATGGTACATGTAGACAAAGCTCATTCTGCTTCTACAAAAAATAACCCCTCACGGTTAGACTTTTGCTATCTTGATGTCCTGAAAACATGGCGATAGTCTGCTCTTAAATCAGGAAATTAAAAATGGATAAAAAACAGCTGAAAATCAAAGAGCCAGGGCTATGGAAAATCCAAGACAGCTGCTTGGCTTTTCCCAGCTCCCTGACAGACCTCATTTTTATTTGATGGGTTAAAGCCTTACCTGGCTACACTGTTAATACCCTCACAGTGAGTTCTTCAAAAAAAGAAAAAATTCTGTTTCACTAAACCTTAAGTTCCAGTTTTGTTAATTAAAGTCTGTGCTTACTAAGACTCACTTGTGAGATAGTTTCTTGTTATGTTATATTGCTAAAAGGTTTAATTTAATTATTAAAAAGAATACTCTTAAAATTGTTTCTAAAGCTTATCTCAGTCTTTGGATAAAGGTCAGATGCACCATGATATACAACCAGGAGATTAACACTCGGGTGGCTCAGAGGTTAAAGCGTCTGCCTGGAATGAGAGAGACCCGGGTTTGATCCCTGGGTCAGGAAGATCCACTGGAGAAGGAAATGGCAACCCACTCCGGTACTCTTGCCTGGAGAATCCCATGGAGGGAGGAGCCTGGTAGGCTACAGTCCATGGGGTCGCAAAGAGTTGGACACGACTGAGTGACTTCACTTCACTTCTTCACTTCACTTCATAATCATTTAACAGAGACAGATGATCTGGGGTATACTGTGCTATACCTAGTGGAAGTTCTTGACTTAAATCCTTGCTTGTGAACTTACTTATGACTGCTAGCTATATTATTTTCTATGTAGCTTGTTTCAGAAGATTATCTCTTATGTTACCAAATGTGTGACTGAGCCTGTGATAAAATGCTGAGATCAATAATTATAATAATGTAACTCTAGATATGGGAAGAAGCAACAAGAGAAAATATTTTCTTGGACCAAGAAGTTAGTAAGACAGGTGTGTTCCAGAGACTTTTGCTACTTACAAGGCCTGGTCTAGTGATAACACATTGAGTGGTCTGTCAATGGAATCTTTGTTAGACCTGGGAAAGAGCCTTCCCAGCACCGCGGGACACAATGACCATGAAATGCCCCCAAACACGGTCAAATATGTGGCTATAAAGGGGCCCTGCTGACTGGAAGTTAGCCCTTGCCAGCTACCTCTACAAAGGTTAAGTCATGACCACTACAAGATGCTGACCTTCAACACCCCCTTGAAAGGAGTTCAGGGTGGAGACAAGAAATAAGGCACTCTGTGCTCTGGGAAAATCCAGAAAAACAGGCCTCCAGATAGTCAGATGTTTTCAGGTAAAGATTTGTATGAGTCCAAATTCTTGCATCTTCTCATACCTAGAGAAACACTAATGTCACGAACCAATGTCTGGACCTGGTTCTCCTAGCTAGCACCTCAGCAGCTTTCCTACATCTATTAATCTTTGGGCCATATATCTGTAACTTTCTTGATAAGTTTGTTTCTCCAAGTACTAGTATGACAAGAATATCCCCCAGCCAACACCCAGACAGTGCTAGAACAAGCTGCCTTACTCTGTGGACTCTCATTGCCCTCCGTAAATGAACCCCAAGGTCCTCAGGCTATTCTCCCTTTGAGATCTTATATGGGAGACCACCTCCAGTGATTAATAAAGCTCAAGGGAGACCACCAACAACTAGCTGACCTGGAGATGTCCCAACACCTCCAGGCCCTGGGAGAAGTCTTCCACCATATCACCCGAGAAACCTGAGAAAGGACACCTATTCCACTGGGCAACTGGGTTCACCCTTTTCAGCCAGGAGATGAGGGGTGGGTTAAAGATTGGAAAAAGGAACCACTTCAGCCAGTTTGGACAGGCCCTCACGTGGTCGTCCTGACGACCCCTACTGCTAATAAAGTTATGGGTGTCGTCCCTTGGATCCACCACACCAGAGTCAAGAAGACAGACTTCCTGTGATGAGGACACCTGGAAAGCAGTTCAGGACCCCAAAAACCTCAAGGGCTGGTTCCAAAAATAATGACCCTCACCCATGAAGGATGCTGAGCCTTGCTCTGGTCGCTCCAGGAGCTGACTAGTCAACACACCGCAGAAGCTTAAGGATTCTACAGCCTTGCTCCAGCCACACTCCAGCAGCTGGCTGGTCAACATGTGGTGGGAGCTTGAGGATCCGGCTATCAAATTATCAATGGATCATAAAAAGGAGAGAGGAACTAGCAAACTCCTGGGGCAACTGGAACAATATCTGGAGCTGAACATTGTGACTTCTCCCTTTAGCCAGTCCTCTCTTCATGTTCTTTGTGGCAGTCTTGTTTGGCCCTGTATTCTCAATGCAATTACCCATTTCACAACCTCTCAGATTGAATCCATAAAGTTACAAATGGTAATAGCTCAATATAGCTCCTAAATGATGGGGAGCCTTGAATATCCTACCAAAACATGAGATGATGCTTTCTACAACAAGTGATAGAAGCATCAAGAGAGGGGAATGAAGAGGAAGAGTTAAAATTTTACCTCCTTTTGCCTCTGTAACTCACCTGCCCCTTTCAAAGTCTGGATCATGTAGGTCATGTAGTCTCAAAAAGTGAGGATTTGCAATACTAGGACCTGGAGTTTATCTCACTCACCCTTGCCCTGCACTTTGCAATCGCCCAGCCCCTGCAAACCTGCTTAATCATGCCTATCCAGGTCAGGCATCCCCCTGCCCAACATGACCACTGTTCCTACAAGCATGAGACCCCTTAGTTTAAACCAGCCTATTAATAGCTAGTGTTGCCCAGTACTGCTGCTGCTAAGTCACTTCAGTCGTGTCCGACTCTGTGCAACCCCATAGACAGCAGCCCACCAGGCTCCCCCGTCCGTGGGATTCTCCAGGCAAGAACACTGGAGTGGGTTGCCATTTCCT
>NW_011495024.1:3817807-3833439 GCF_000754665.1 Bison bison bison | reverse complement strand
AGTGAAAGTGAAGTCACTCAGTCGTGCCCGACTCTTAGCGACCCCACGGACTGCAGCCTACCAGGCTCCTCTGTCCATGGGATTTTCTAGGCAAGAGTCCTGGAGTGGGGTGCCATTGCCTACTACAGTCTGTCTATAAAAACTCTGTAACCCCTTTGTTCAGGGCTCAGAGCTTAGAGTGTTAACTCCTCTGGGCCTGCCGGCATAATAAACCTGAATTCTCCAACTCTCTGAGTGTGGTGCTTGGTTTCTTGAGTACTGGTTTCTGCAACATAAAAACTTTTATAGAAATGATTTGTGAAGTTTCTAATAATGACACAGAAATGTATAATATAAACTTTCAAGACTAGATACAAAACTGGATATATATTAGGATTGCAACTATGTAAAGTATATTTATTGGTATAATAATACATACATTTCAAAAAACATCAGAAGTTATCACATCAGGATGTTAGTGTGAGTTATTGCTGGAGTATGTACAACTCAGTTTGAACTGGCAAGCCCACTTCTATGTGGATTTTTTTCACTAACTATGTACTACGGTGGTACATGATCCAAGGCTGATTTAATCTGTGGATGCAGAACTGCACATACAGAGCCAACTGTAAGGTTACACATGGATTTTCAGTAGCACAGATAGTCGGCAACCGTGAGCCCCAGGATGTTCAAGGGTCAACTGTTCTTCTCTTCCAAAATTTAGTCCACTCAATGAAAGGAGCACACAAAACTTTTAAAGTAGAAAATATTTCTAGGTTCTGGTTCAAGCCAGTGACATTGGCATGCCTGGCATGCTGCAGTCCATGGGGTCGCAAAGAGTCAGACATGACAGAGCGACTGAATGGAAAGACTAAAAGTGACGTTGGAAGATCCTGAACTCACCTCCTCCCAAGAACACACCACACCTACATGTGTATATGGAACAGTTTCATTTAAAGGAACTAAAAACTTGAGTGAGTCCTACATACCAGGCAAACATACACAAAAACCCATCTTGAATCTGGTGTGAAAGGCTTTTACACGATCTTGCTATAAACTCTACTCTCAGAGCCATTTGCCTTAAAATGTTTATGGCTGTAACTTCCTGAATTGTTTACATTGTCATGAGAAAGAAAAATCTTTGAGGATGTAACGAAGTGTCTGGAAAGAACTTAATGATACTGGAAACATCCAAGTGCTGGGATGGGACAGTATGCTCCTCACAGTGTTTCCTGCAGGTGAAGTATAATGGCTCAGTTTGCTTTTTATCATGAGACTTACATGCTTGTTACTTGGCTTCTAAAACTAGGAGAGCTCCATCTGGGATCAAACTTAACTGCCCTACTTTCTGATCATGGCTCATGCCCAAGGCTTTCCAGGATTGAACCAAATTTGTTGAGAGTCTGTATGGAAAAACTGGAAATAAGCCACAGAGCAGAAGTCTTGTATTTGGCCTAACTTTGCCTACCAGGAAGAATCTAATCAGGAGATTTTACCCAGAGTCACTGGTAAACTTTCACCAGTCCATTTCAGAGAAGGAGTGAAAAGAATCAGACTGGTAGCGACTCTAACACAGGAGACCCTCTGGAATCAGTTGTGAGAAATAATACATGCAAAGTTTTTAGAACAGGGTTTGGATCCAAGTATTGTTATATAAACACCTGTTACTATTTTATGGTTGTAACAAAATTACATAAGAAACAAATAAAGTGAAATAAAAAGGACCAGTAAGGAAACATTATAAACTATGTTTCCCTTTAAACAGAGGATAAAAATTAAAAAATAGAAAAAAGTAGAGAAATGCTGAATGTACAACTCTGATTAGAAGAAAATTTCAGGAAAAAATAAAAACCCATTGATCAGCAGCAACACAGAAAAGCTCATGTGTAAATCAACTATACTTCAACAAAGTTAAAAATAAAAGGTGAAACTTCATTTCTGTCCATGGCAATGGGACAGAAGTTCAGTACCCAAGAGGACTAGAAACCAATCCTGTAAAATGTAGAGATCACTGTGATTTTGTTTTTAATACGCAATTTTTATTAAGTGAGTCCTTCCTGGATTATACAGCTATTGTAAGAAAAGATTTCCTCTTTTATTTCTCTAGTTAACCAGGATTCTGTAGAGTAGATGAGTCTCAGTCATTCAGCTGTGTCCAACACTTTGCAGTCCCATAGACTGTAGCCCACCAGGCTCCTCCATCCATGGGATTCTCCAGGCAAGAATACTGCTATTTCCTCCTCCAAGGGGTCTTCCAGATCCAGGAACTGAACCCATGTCTCCTACATCTCCTGCACTGGCAGGCAGATTCTTTACCACTGTGTCACCTGGGAAGCCCGGATTTTGTGGAATGCCACCCTAAAAGACTACATGCAGGGAGAAACAAAAACAGCAAAAGGAGTGAACACTCCCATCTTCAAACCAACTATGGAGACTCTAAGGAGGCAGGATGGAAACCTGAATTCTAGGAACTGCCCAAGAAAACCCCTGGGAGACAAAGGCTCTCTTGAATTGGTGGAGATACTGGCTGCAGCCTGGACGGAGACCAGGTACCCAGGACAGGTGGGACAAGTCTTAATATAAGGCTGCTGTCAAACAACTGCTTACCCTTGGCTGCAAAATGGGTAGCAGCAGCCCAGGAGGCTGGAGCCAGTATAATTTTAGGAGAGTACTAGAATCCTCCAAGGACAGGGAAGCGACCATAACAGGTGCCAAGTGACCACCCGCCCTTGGGAATTCACCCTTTCACATACTCCTCAACTAAATTTTTAGGTGGCTGGTTAGTTAGAGCCTAGGGAGACCACTTCTGTATATATGCTCCTTTATGAGGTATAAAGACCTGGCCATTTTTTCTATAAAAGCCATCTTTCTAAAGGAGCCCCTAAAGTCAGGAACAAGACAAGGGTGCCCATTCTCAACAATACTATTCAACATAGTTTCGTAAGTTTTAGCCACAGCAATCAGAGAAGAAAAATAACTAAAAGGAATCCAGATTGAAAAAGAAGTAAAACTCTCACTGTTTGCAGGTGACATGATCCTCTACATAGAAAACCCTAAAGACACCACCAGAAACCTACTAGAGCTAATCAATGAATATAGTAAAGTTGGAGGATATAAAATTAACACACAGAAATCCCTTGCATTCCTATAAACTAACAATGAGAAAACAGAAAGAGAAATTAAGGAAACAATTCCATTCACCACTGAAACAAAAAGAATAAAATAATTAGGAATAAATCTACTTAAAGAAACAAAAGACCTACATATCAGTTCAGTTCAGAATCTCACTCATGTTTGACTCCTTGCAATCCCATGAATTGCAGCACGTCGGGCCTCCCTGTCCATCACCAACTCCCAGAGTTCACTCAGATTCACATCCATCGAGTCAGTGATGCCATCCAGCCATCTCATCCTCTGTCTCCTCCTGCCCCCAATCCCTCCCAGCATCAGGGTCTTTGTCAATGAGTCAACTCTTTGCATGAGGTGGCCAAAGTATTGGAGTTTCAGCTTTAGCATCAGTCCTTCCAATGAACACCCAGGACTGATCTCCTTTAGGATGGACTGGTTGGATCTCCTTGCAGTCCAAGGGCCTCTCAAGAGTCTTCTCCAACACCACAGTTCAAAAGCATCAATTCTTCGGCGCTCAGCTTTCTTCACAGTCCAACTCTCACATCCATACATAACCACAGGAAAAACCATAGCCTTGACTAGACAGACCTTTGTTGGCAAAGTAATGTCTCTGCTTTTCAATATGCTATCTAGGTTGGTCATAACTTTTCTTCCAAGGAATAAGCGTCTTTTAATTTCATAGCTGCAGTCACCATCTGCAGTGATTTTGCAGCCCCCCAAAATAGAAAACTATAAAACACTGATGAAAGAAATCATGCTGTTGCTGCTACTGCTGCTAAGTCACTTCAGTCGTGTCCGACTCTTAGCAACCCCATGGACTGCAGCCTACCAGGCTCCTCCATCTGTTGGATTTTCCGGGCAACATAGATGACACAAATAGATGGAGAAATATACCATGTTAATGGATCAAAAGAATCAATATGGTGAAAATGAGTAAAGTACCCAAAGCAATCTATAGATTCAATGCAATCCCTATCAAGCCACCAACGGTATTTTTCACAGAACTAGAGCAAATAATTCCACAATTTGTATGGAAATACAAAAACCCTCGAATAGCCAAAGCAATCCCGAGAAAGAAGAACAGAATTAGAGGAATCAACCTTCCTGACTTCAGAATATACAACAAAGCTACAGTCATCAAGACAGTATGGTACTGGCACAAAGACAGAAATATAGATCAATGGAACAAAATAGAAAGACCAGAGATAAATCTATGTACCTATGGACACCTTATCTTTGACAAAGGAGGCAAGAATATACAATGGAGAAAAGAAAATCTCTTTAACAAGTGGTGCTGGGAAAACTGGTCAACCACCTGTAAAAGAGTGAAACTAGAGCACTTTCTAACATCTTACACAAAAATAAACTCAAGATGGATTAAAGATCTAAATGCTGCTGCTAAGTCACTTCAGTCGTGTCCGACTCTGTGTGACCCCATAGACGGCAGCCCACCAGGCTCCCCCGTCCCTGGGATTCTCCAGCCAAGAACACTGGAGTGGGTTTCCATTTCCTTCTTCAATGCATGAAAGTGAAAAGTCAAAGTGAAGTCACTCAATCGTGTCCGACCCTCAGCGACCCCACGGAGAGCAGCCTGCCAGGCTCCTCTGTCCATGGGATTTTCCAGGCAGGAGTACTGGAGTGGGGTGCCATTGCCTTCACCAATCTAAAGATCTAAATGTAAGACCAGAAACTGTAAAACTCCTAGATGAAAACATAGACAAAACACTCTCTGACATAAATCACAGCAGGATACCCTGTAACCCACCTCCCAGAGTAACGGAAATAAAAGCAAAAATAAACAAATGAGACCTAATTAAACTTAAAAGCTTTTGCACAATGAAATAAACTATAAGCAAGGTGAAAAGACAGCCTTCAGAATGGGAGAAAATAATAGCAAATGAAGCAACTGACAAAGAATTAATCTCAAACATATACAAGCGGCTCATGCAGCTCAATTCCAGAAAAATAAACGACCCAATAAAAAAATGGGCCAAAGAACTAAATAGACATTTCTCCAAAGAAGACATACAGATGGCTAAACAACACATGAAAAGACGCTCAACATCACTCATTGTCAGAGAAATGCAAATCAAAATGACAATGATGTACCGTCTCACGCTCATCAGAATGGCTGCTATCAAAAAGTGTACAAACAATAAATGCTGGAGAGGGTGTGGAGAAATGGAAGCCCTCTAACACTGTTGGTGGGAATGCAAACTAGTACAGCCACTATGGAGTACAGTGTGGAGATTCCTTTAAAAACTGGAAATAAAACTGCCTGCATTTCAGTTCAGTCGCTAAGTCATGTCCGACTCTTTGCGACCCCATGAATCACAGCACACCAGGCCTCCCCATCACCAACTCCTGGAGTTCATTCAAACTCATGTCCATTGAGTCGGTGATGCCATCCAGCCATCTCATCCTCTGTCATCCCCTTCTCCTCCTGCCCCCAATCCCTCCCAGCATCAGAGTATTTTCCAATGAGTCAACTCTTCCCATGAGGTGGCCATAGTATTGGAGTTTCAGCTTCAGCATCAGTCCTTCCAATGACGACCCAGCTGGCCCAGCTGGGCCAGCAGTGTAATCCCACTGCTGGGCATACACACCGAGGAAACCAGAATTGAAAGAGACACGTGCACCCCAATGTTCATTGCAGCACTGTTTACAATAGCTAGGACATAGAAGCAACCTAGATGTCCATTGGCAGACAAATCATAAGAAAGCTGTGGTACACATACACAATGGAATATTACTCAGCTATTAAAAAGAATGCGTTTGAATCAGTTCTAATGAGGTGGATGAAACTGGAGCCTATTATACAGAGTGAAGTAAGCCAGAAAGAAAAACACCAATACAGTATATTAATGCATATATATGGAATTTAGAAAGATGACAACAATGACCCTATTATGTGAGACAGCAAAGGAGACACAGATATAAAGAACAGACTTTTGGACTCTGTGGGAGAAGGCAAGCATAGGATGATTTGAGAAAATAGCATTGAAACATGTATATTACCATATGTGAAATGGATGACCAGTCCAAGATCGATGCATGAAACAGGGCACTCAAACCCGATGCACTGGGACAACCCTGAGTGATGGGATGAGGAGGGAGGTGGGAGGGGGTCAGGATGAGGGACACATGTACACCCATGGCTGGTTCATGTCAATGTATGGCAAAAACCACAATATTGTAAATTAATAGCCTCCAATTAAAATAAATAAATTTATTAAAAAATAAAAAGCCAGTCATGCTCTCAGCCTAGTCACTTTCAGTTTTCCTTCACACTTTAATGCCTATTGTTAGAAATAAGTTATGTGGTTAAACAGTAAGTATGGGAAATGATTATAAAATAAATTCTATGTGGCAAAGTGGTAATTTTTCTCTAATATGAGACAGTTGAACATTTATATTTCAAGAACTATTTTCTAGAAAAGTAGTTTGCCATCAATCCCATACACGGGCTTGTAGAAAGGCATTGTGAAATAGGATAAAGACTGTGGATAACCCAGTAACTTGAATCATGTTTGCATTCAGAAAAGAATGTTCTTGTTCATTTGGACTTTACTTTGGGAGAATTCGTTTTTCATTTTTCACATTCAAAATACAGGAAGCCCTCCAAATCCAGATTCCCCATTCTCTTCCCTCTTTTTCCTTTCCAGTTACAACTTAATGCTTTACTAAATACTGTGGGCTGTATACGGACTGTTTTAGTGTCATTCAAAAATGCCTAATTTTTGACAAGAGTCTTAGCTAACTATCAAATTAGTAATCTTTAACTTCTAATGCTGCTGCTGCTGCTAAGTCACTTCAGTCGTGTCCAACTCTGCGACTCCATAGACGGCAGCCCACCAGGCTCCCCCGTCCCTGGGATTCTCCAGGCAAGAACACTGGAGTGGGTTGTCATTTCCTTCTCCAATGCATGAAAATGAAAAGTCAAAGTGAAGTCGCTCAGTTGTGCCCGACTCTTAGCGACCCCATGGACTGCAGCCTACCAGGCTCCTCCATCCATGGGATTTTGCAGGCAAGAGTACTGGAGTGGGGTGCCATCATGATTTCAAACATTTACAGTGACTATCATTGAAAAATATAGATTCTGTTCCCCTATATTTAGTGACCCATCAGCATTAAACATCATTTACATATCTTGATGACCCAAGATCATTATTAAAAACATCAATCACTATAATGTGCTCGAGGTGAAATCTCTGGATGCAAATAAATGATCACTGTGTGGTATTACAGAGTCAAACACGTATTGATCCCAAAAACTATCATAGAAGATCTTCTTTAAAAGGTCTCCAATATCACCGTGATTCTGATTCAGTGTTTCTTATATGGTTCAGGTACATGATCTCCTGGGTTTAACGTAGCTGACTTTCTGCAAAATCAAAGGCTTTCAATCAAGAGCTAAAGACACTTTTTTATGGCTATCTCCTAGAAAATGGTCTCTTTCTCTGGTATCACTGGTGTTGCTTGGATTGCTAGTATCACTTTAGAAGGTTAGCTATATCTACATCCCTAATACTGGATCTCATACAATATCCTGTGAGCCCATACTCTTTCTAACTCAACTGATTACACCTAAGTAGATAGTAAGGTGGAGGACTTTCCTAAACACAATCTTCTGTGACAAATTATTCCAGTAGCTACAAAGCTTTTCCTTTGAAAAATGACTGGTTTACGCTCTGTACGAAATAGCTGTGACATCTTTGGACGCTTTAAATTGCCATGCTTGTAGGTAACAAAAGCTGTACTGTATGTCAGCGCAAAACTCTGTCAATTCAGGACCACTCTCAGCCCCTTATTTTACTTAAACCCAGAAGGAACACCATTCTTGGCACTTGCTAAGTATAGGAGGAATTAGCAGGAATCCACAAGAAGCCCACTTTGATCCCTGCAAAACTATCTGGGGGAACAGACTATATAAAAGATAAGAAAAAAATAGTCAGCCTCCTGAGCAGCTGATTGTTCTTAACCACCTTCTGAAAAAGTATCTTAAGGGCTGAAAAAAATTCTAAAGAAACACCGAGCCTGAGTGGATTACATCAACTCAATCAACAGTATTTTTTATACAAATCTTGTCTTTTCAATTAAATTTGGCCCAGGCACAGAATCACACAGGAAGTTTGGGACATTTTCTAATTTATGCCCTCCAGACACAGAATCACACATGAAGTTTGGGACATTGTCTAATTTATCCCCCCATACCCCACCAAAAAAATGCATAATGGATATTCTTATAAACTGATTAGATAGTCTAATAAGGCTTTATGCAGTGGTGATATTGGGCAACTTTAGATAATGCAGAACATTAAAAAAAAGAAGAAAGCTGCCTATTTCTATCACATAGACTCTATACTGTTTGAAACTAGAAGGCTGATGATGCTGAAGACTTCGCCTTGATGCCAACCAATCTGACAACTGTGCATGAGCGGATCATGCACTCTGCGGCTCCCACCCCCACTTTTGTTGATGGCTTCCCCGAAAGCCATCACACTCACACTTTGGAGTGTGAGCTGCCCATTCCACCAGCCTGGCATCCTGCAATAAATGCTGGATTTATTTAATGTTGGTTCAATCCAACCCAGTGTCCATAGACTGGCTTTACTGTGTGAGGACAAGTGGACCCAAGTTTTGTTTGTTAAAAAGGTCAAAGGATGCTCTGCTCTGTTTTTTCCTTCTCTTTCTCCCCTTTTCCTTTGAGTTTTTTTTTTTTCTTTTTGCTGCGCATATTTTAAAAAGTGAAGCAACGTATAGAACTCATACTTCATGCTGAAGGTTGCTCTGTTCCTTTCTCTTTCTACATGCTCCCTGGGCCAGTGAAAGACACCAGCATACTCTTTTTTGTATACACTGGAACTTGCCAATAACTCTAGATGCTTTGAATCAAGAATTTATCCATTTTTGCAATCCCTGCCATCATCTTACTACTATCTGATCACTTCCTCATAGTAGCTTTTCAGTTTTTCCTTAATGAATATATTCTATATTGATTCATAGTCATCTCATTCACACTGTGGTACCCTGAAATCTTTGTCTCATAATTATTATACCTTTTTATCTCAACAATCTGCTTTTTTATTTTTGTCACCCAATGATCCAGCAATGCCTTAGAACTCAGTGTTACTCAAATTTCTCTTACATTAGATTTCTAAGTTATTCAATCTTAAACTCTGAAATTCTGTTCTCTGACTTAAAACCAACCTCCTTTGACCACAACTATCTGTACTTCTATCTCTCTAGTCATTCAACTTCAACAAACATGTCCCTGAATGGGTCTCTATCCTACACAGCCATGGAATTATTTCTGTATTGAGAAGTATTTTCTTAAGTGAATTTAACCATTCATTCAACAAATGCTATAAAGTACCTACTAGGTGCCAGACAGTATGGTAGATGCAAAGAACACAAAGATGAATAAAACTGAGCCCCCGACTTGAAGGAGTTCACCACTAGTATAGGCAATGGAGAGGAAATATAAGTAACAGAAGTGGGCATTAGTACTATAGAAGAGCAACTAATGGAATACTATGTGAACTGACGTAGGAGCAATAGACTCAGCTTGGGATGTCCTTGAGGCAAACTGCTGTACCACAGAATGCATGGGTACATCTCCACAACATCAATACAAAAATAACGTTCTTGTTAGACACAGACATATCTGATTGTATGGTCTTTAACTATTTTACAATGATGCAGACTTTTATTTGTATTTACTAAAGCCCTTTAAAATAAATTAGTGACTGAATCTCACAAATATACTGAATGAAAGAAACCAGACACACAAAAATTTATTCTGCATGATTCCAGTTACACAGAGTTCAAAAATTGGCAGAATAAATCTATGACATTAATACTTAGGTGCTGGGGCAGAGGAGTGAATGAGTGGAAGAAGGTTCTGGAAGAAGGTTCCAGGGTATGTTTCTTATAGGTGATAATATTCTGTTTGTTAACCGGTTGTTACATAAATACATCCTATTTGTGAAAACGAACTGATCTGTACACTTATATTTACAAACTTTTCTATAGAAATACAAATTTCAATACAAAGTAAAAGGAATGAAGACTTGGAATAGCAAGTTAAATGCTATTAAATGCTAACAGTAAATATCTCTGGTTGATGGGAACATGATTAACTTTTGAAAAAGCATTTCTATGCTTTTGTATCTTCCAACTTAGTAACAATAATCACATATTATGATTTGACTCTGAATAAAAATACTATTGTTCAAAAAAATTAAAAAATAAACTATTATCCTATACGATTTAGAAACCCATTTTTTTTCCCCAATCTGTCCACATAATTAAAGAAAAATTTTAAATGGGAATTCCAAACCAATCTATTTTTTTTCAAATTAAATTCACTTAAACTAAAAAACAAAAACAATTCACCCAAACAAATATTTTTATCTGTAGAGTATTGTAAGGTGCTAAATTGGAAAAGGAAATGGTAACCCACTCCAATATTCTTGCCTGGAGAATTCCATGGACAGAGGGGCCTGGCAGGCTAGAGTCCATGGGGTCACAAGAGTCGGACACCACTTAATGACTAAACCACCAATGTATTAGTACATTAGGAAGAGTTGATTTGAAAAATAATGAGAATTCTGGCACTTCAGTGGCTTTCTGAACTTCATTCTTTTATAAATGCAAATGATGAAGATACTCTTACATTGCTTTTCAGAAATAATTAATGAAAATACCAATGATTTCAGCCATCAGTAAAAATTGAATCTATTTGTATGTCTTAAATGACATAAAATAGAAAAAAAGGTATACTATATCATAAAAAGGAGATATTGGAAAACATACCAGAAGAAGCTTCCAGTCTTTCCAGTCGGCTGATTAACCAGTCAAGGGAGCCAGAAAATTGAGCACAGTTTTTACGATTTCCTCTAATTAATGCCGCTGCAAAAGAAAAAGCAGATTTTACGGTTATGTGATTTTCTAATTCAAAACCAAAGTAAGCCCATAGTAGGCACAAAATATTGGATCAAAAACATAATACATTAATTTTATACCAAAAACACATACAAATACACACACACACACACACACACACACAAACACACACATACACATAAAATTGAACTGATATTTATTAATGGGGACTGTAAAAACACTTCTTATTAGAAGAAATACATTTTGAGAACGTAACATTTCATATTTCAAGTAATAATGAAGGGTAATGGAAAAACTAGTCCTGGGATTTTCCCCATTTGGGTTCTAATACTCATTGCTTTTAATTAGCTGTGAAAAATTATTTAATTTCCTTAGAGTTCAATTTTCTCACCTATATAATGAAGAAGTTAAGAGAACATCAGTTTTTCTGAAAAAGTACCACAAGATACTAGAAGACACAACAGGTAAGTGTAACAAACCTACAAAGATGTATCATCAAATTTTTATAGGAAAAAACAGGGTGTGAGGGCAGATGGCTAATGAGTTTGAAAACCTTCCCCCCACCCCACATCTCTTCTTTCCATTTAGAGATTCACAATGCATATGAAAGACTCTAGAAACTACTTTCTGCAGTAAAGTTACCTATTTCAACTTTTTTTTAACCTAGTAGTGTCTTCTACACCTCTCGAACCAAAGAACCCATTTTATCTGAAATGCCTATGTGACCTTTATGATATCTTTCAACCTAATTGATATATTCAATTTAAAACTCGTTTCTCAGCAAAAAAAGACACAGATGTATAGAACAGTCTTTTGGACTCTGTGGGAGAGGGAGAGGGTGGGATGACTTGGGAGAATGGCATTGAAACATGTATAATATCATATAACAAATGAATCACCAGTCCAGGTTCAATGCAGGATACAGGATGCTTGGGGCTGGTGCACTGGGATGACCCAGAGGGATGGTACTGGGAGGTGGGTTCAGGATGGGGAACATGTGTACATCCATGGTGGATTCATTTGATGTATGGCAAAACCAATACAATATTGTAAAGTAATTAGCCTCCAATTAAAATAAATAAAACTCATTCCTAAATCATTCAGTTATTTTAAAGGAAATATGGTAAATATTTTATGTAAGTTCTACTCTTATGCCCATAAGATTGTTCAGAAACTGTATAACTGCTTAAAAATGGCAAATGATGTTTTTTTTTGTTTGTTAGTTTTTTTGTTTTTCACTTTTATTTTTTTTTATTTGCTACTCAGTTTATTTTTTTTAATTTTACATATAATATATTCAATGTGAAAAATATGTTCCTATAAGAAAAAAATCACAATTTTAAAATCTGGTAGTGCCAGGAGGTAGTTTAAAGAACTGAAGTTTGAGAATGCCACCTGTTCATCTCCTTGTTAAGAGCAACAGGGTTCAATGAAACTAAAATACTTCATATTTCCTCTTTTTTCCTCCCAAAAGCTGTTACCTGGCCTGAGAGGAACAAAAGCAATAATGACACAAAAGACAAGAAGGCTTAGGTTTGTTCAACTACATAAGAAAAGCTCATTTGTGAATGCAGCCCCATAACATTTGTACAAATATTACAAGGTGATGCATTCAGTAACATTTGTACAAATATTACAAGGTGATGCATTCAATTACTTAGGCTCTTCTCCAGCTCTGGAACCAATAAGAGCCAGTAACCAGAGTTCCAAAGAATAGCAAGAAGAGATAAGAAAGCCTTCCTCAGTGATGAATGCAAAGAAATAGAGGAAAACAATAGAATGAAAAAGACTAGAGATCTTTTCAAGAAAATTAGAGATACCAAGGGAACATTTCATGTAAAGATGGGCTCGATAAAGGACAGAAATGGTATGGACCTAACAGAAGCAGAAGATACTAAGAAGAGGTGGCAGGAATACTGAGAAGAACTGTACAAAAAAGATCTTCATGACCCAGATAATCACGATGGTGTGATCACTGACCTAGAGCCAGACATCCTGGAATGTGAAGTCAAGTGAAAGTGAAAGTGAAGTCCCTCAGTCCTGTCCAACTCTTTGCGACCCCATGGACTGTAGCCTATCAGGCTACTCCATCCGTGGGATTTTCCAGGCAAGAGTACTGGAGTGGATTGCCATTTCCTTCTCCAGGGGATCCGCCTGACTCAGAAATCGAACCTGGGTCTCCCGATAGGAAACATCACTAAGAACAAAGCTAGTGAAGGTGACGGAATTCCAGTGGAGCTATTTCAGATCCTAAAAGATGATGTTGTGAAAGTGTTGCATTCACTATGCCAGCAAATTTGGAAAACTCAGCAGTGGCCACAGGACTGGAAAAGGTCAGTTTTCATTCCAATCCCAAAGAAAGGCAATGCAAAAGAATGTTCAAACTACCATACAATTGTACTCATCTCAAACACTAGCAAAGAAATGTTCCAAATTCTCCAAGCCAGGCCTCAACAGTACAAGAACTGTGAACCTCCAGATGTTCAAGCTGGATTTAGAAAAGTTAGAGGAACCAGAGAGCAAATTGCCAACATAGGTTGTATCATCAAAAAAGCAAAAGAGTTCCAGAAAAACATCTATTTCTGCAACACTGACTATGCCAAAGCCTTTGACTAGGTGGATCATAGCAAACTGTTAGAACTGAATATGGAACAACAGACTGGTTCCAAGTCGGGAAAAGATTATGTCAAGCTTGTATATTGTCACCCTGCTTATTTAACTTATATGCAGACTACATCATGAGAAATGCCAGGATGGATGCAGCACAAGCTAGAATCAAGATTCCCAGGAGAAATATCAATAACCTCAGATATGCAGATGACACCATCCTTATGGCAGAAAGCAAAGAAGAACTAAAGAGCCTCTTGATGAAATTGAAACAGGAGAGTGAAAAAGGTGGCTTAAAAATCAACATTCAAAAAACTAAGATCATGGCATCTGGTCCCATAACTTCATGGCAAATAGATGGGAAAACAATGGAAACAGTGGCAAAATTTATTTTTGGGGGCTCCACAATCACTGCAGATGGGGACTGTAGCCATGAAATTCAAAGACGCTTCCTCCTTGGAAGAAAACTTACGAACAACCTAGACAGTATATTAAAAAGCAGAGACATTACTTTGCGAACAAAGGTCCGTCTAGTCAAAGCTATGGTTTTTCCAGTAGTCCTGTATGGATGTGAGAGTTGGACTGTGAAGAAGACTGAGCACCGAAGAATTGATGCTTTTGAACTGTGGTGTTGGAGAAGACTCTTGAGAGTCCCTTGGACTGCAAGGAGATCCAACCAGTCAATGGTAAAAGAAATCAGTCCTGAATATTCATTTGAAGGACTGATGCTGAAGCTGAAGCTCCAATACTTTGGCCATCTCATGCGAAGAGCTGACTCATTTGAAAAGACCCTGATGCTGGGAAAGATTGAAGGCAGGAGAAGGGGACGAGAGAGGATTAGACGGTTGGATGCCATCACTGACTCGATGGACATGAGTTTGAGTAAGCTCCAGGAGTTGAAAATGCACAGGGAAGTCTGGCGTGCTGCACTCTGTAGGGTCACAAAAATTCTGACGTGACTGAGTGACTGAACTGAATTGCTATTAACAGAGTGAAAAATGTTAACTAAACATTCCTTCCAAAACATTCAAAGAGAATATAAAAAATAAGTAGAACAGAAAAAAGAAATAGAGCAATAAAAGTAGACATTAATAAGTTAGAAATAAAAAAAAATAAGTTAGAAATAGTAGAAGTGATCTATGTAATAAATTGAAATAATAGGACTGATCAACACTCTCAAGGACTCCCTCCCTTCAAAATATAAGCTAAATGCCAATAACTTTAATCAAGAAAAAAAAAGGACATAATTAAGAGGAACAGGAATCATACACAGCCACTTATTGCTGTACTGAAATTTTTAAACATTTAGAAAAAGGATGACTTTCAAATAATTTTTTCATGAAAATTGACCCAAAGAAGAAAATCTAAATAGAATAACAAACAATGAGTAATATTTAGAAGTATGTCAAAGTCAAAAACATTTTTTCTAAATTCAGGAAATAAGTCACTGCTATGTTAAACTGTTCCAAAGTAAAGAAACTAAGAAAACCCTTCCAATATATTTTATCAAGACAGCATAACTTTGCTATCTACACCTAATAAAGAGGGTATGCATATCAGAAAACTAAAGGAAACTCTTAGCTATGAATACATATCCCCAAATCTTATACAAGGAGGCAATTTATAAATAACTATCAGTCCGTCTAGGCTAATAGTCAAGGCTATGGTTTTTCCAGTGGTCATGTATGGATGTGAGAGTTGGACTGTGAAGAAAGCTGAGCACTGAAGAACTGATGCTTTTGAACTGTGGTGTTGGAGAAGACTCTTGAGAGTCCCTTGGACTGCAAGGAGATCCAACCAGTCCATTCTAATGGAGATCAGCCTTGGGTGTTCTTTGGAAGGACTGATGCTAAAGCTGAAACTCCAGTACTTTGGCCACCTCATGCGAAGAGCTGACTCATTGGAAAGGACTCTGATGCTGGGAGGGATTGGGGGCAGGAGGAGAAGGGGACGACAGAGGATGAGATGGCTGGATGGCATCACTAACTCAATGGACCTGAGTTTGAGTG
>NW_011495024.1:3813397-3817707 GCF_000754665.1 Bison bison bison | reverse complement strand
AGCCTTGGGTGTTCTTTGGAAGGACTGATGCTAAAGCTGAAACTCCAGTACTTTGGCCACCTCATGCGAAGAGCTGACTCATTGGAAAGGACTCTGATGCTGGGAGGGATTGGGGGCAGGAGGAGAAGGGGACGACAGAGGATGAGATGGCTGGATGGCATCACTAACTCAATGGACCTGAGTTTGAGTGAACTCCAGGAGTTGGTGATGGACAGGGAGGCCTGGCGTGCTGCGATTCATGGGGTCCACAGAGCTGGACACAACTAAGCGACTGAACTGAACTGAATCAGTAGTGCGTTCAGTTCAGTTCAGTCTCTCTTTGCAACCCCTTGGACTGCAGCATGCCAGGCCCCCCTGTCCATCACCAATTCCCAGGTTTACTCAATCTCATGTCCATCAAGACAGTAATTCCATTTAATCATCTCATCTTCTGTCGTCCCCTTCTTCTCCTACCCTCAATCTTTCCCAGCATCAGGGTCTTTTCGAATGAGTCGGTTCTTCGCATCAGGTGGCAAAAGTATTGCAACTTCAGCTTCAGTATCAGTCCTTTCAATGAATATTCAGGACTGATTTCCTTTACCAATAATAGGCTTGATCTCCTTGCAGTCCAAGGGACTCTCAAGAGTCTTCTCTAACACCACAGTTCAAAAGCATCAATTCTGCAGGGCTCAGCTTTCTTTACAGTCCAACTCTCACATCCATACATGACCACTGGAAAAACCATAGCCTTGACTAGATGGACCTTTGTTGGCAAAGTGATGTCTCTGCTTTTTAATATGCTGTCTAGGTTGGTCATAAGTTTTCTTCCAAGGAGCAAGCATCTTTGAATTTCATGGCTGCAATCACCATCTGCACTGCTTTTGGAGCCCCAAAAAATAAAGTCTGTCACTGTTTCCACTGTTTCCCCATCTGTTTGCCATGAAGTGAAGGGACCAGGTGCCATGATCTTAGTTTTCTGAATGTTGAGTTTTAAGCCAACTTTTTCACTCTCCTCTTCAATTTCATCAAGAGGCTCCTTTGTTCTTCTTCACTTTCTGCCATAAGGGTGGTGTCATCTGCATATCTGAGGTTATTGATATTTCTCCCAGCAATCTTGATTCCAGCTTGCTTCATCCAACCCAGCATTTCTCATGATGTACTCTGAATATAAGTTAAATAAGCAGGGTGACAATATTCAGGCTTGGTATACTCCTTTCCCAATTTGGAACCAGTCTGTAGTTCCATGTTCAGTTCTAACTGTTGCTTCCTGACCTGCATACAGATTTCTCAGGAGGCACGTCAGGTGGTCTGGTATTCCTATCTCTTTAAGAATTTTCCACAGTTTGTTGTGGGTTCATTACTCCAATGAGAGAGAAATATGTTAGAATAAGTCAAAGGTGAAACATATGATGATCATCATAGACTCTGAAAATGTATGTACTTCTAAAAAAAAAAAAAAACTTAACTCTATTAGAATGCCTCTGCAACATTATCCAGACAAGTGTACATGTGTGTGCACATGCAGAGTATGTTTTACAGATAAAGTGTGATCTACTAAATTCAGCAAGTTAGTCTTGAAGAAATCAGTTAAGGGAGTTTCTAAAGTAATGAAAAAGTATACAGAGAAATGCAAGAACACTCTTCCTAACACTGTTTATAATAGCAAAGCTTTGAAAACAGCTTGAATGTGGGCTAAATAAATGATGACACATCCCATCAGTTGGGTAGAATACATCGACTAAAGCCTGATGACAGCTTATAGTTACTGCCAAGGAAAGATGCCCACAATATAGAAGTCAGTGGAAACAAATGCTATATAAGGATATGGAGAATATGAGCCCATTTTGATGTAAGCATGTACACAGAATGAAGGAATATTATTTTTTAGAATATTCCTTAGACGGTAAGAGCTGATTTTTTGAGAAAAAGCTTCTGGTAGGTGCCTGGGATAGAAACAGACCTTGAATGACAAGTGTGGGACTTCTTGGGTCAAAGGGGGAAATTTTCTTATTCTATAGCAGGGGGGAAAGGACAGACCTGGTGGTCCAGTGGTTAAGACTCTTAAGACTCTGCACTTCCACTGCAGGGAGCAGGGTTTCAATCCCTGCTTCAAGAACCAAGATCCCACGTGCCACATGTGTGGACAAAAAAATAAAAAATAAAATGGGGGAGGGGAGATGAATGAAGTTAGGAGGAAAAAGTCATGCCCTGTGATATGATCCTGCACAAGGACTTTCTGAAGGCGTAATAAATTCTATAAATAAAAAAATAAATGACTCACAATTGTTCAATAGAATGGAAGTGTATATGAGTGAGGGGGTGATAGTCTGTAACTAAGATACTATGTAACCTCAGAGAAACATTAGATAATAAGAAAGAAGTATGAAAGTGGGAGACAGTGTAACCAAATAACCCCCGCAAAGTGTACAGGTATCAAAGGCAAGTCTTAAGCCCATCTCAGCTCATGAAGCTGGAACATGGACCAAGCCAACGAAACCTCAGGGATCAGGCCACAGCTGAAGTCCAATAGCAGGGATTTGCTATTGTTTGCGTGTGCATGTGGATGCGTAAAGTGGTTTACATGTGTTTAATGCTATAGTGAAAGTGCAAGTCGCTCAGTCATGTCCGACTCTTTGCGACCCCGGGGACTATACAGTCCATGGAATTCTCCAGGCCAGAATACTGGAGTGGAGTGGATAGCCTTTCCCTTCCCCAGGGGATCTACCCAACCCAGAGATCAAACCCAGGTCTCCTGCACTGCAGGATTCTTTACCAGCCGAGCCAAAAGGGAAATCCAGAGAGCCGCTTTCATGTCCAAAGAAAATGGCAAATTTACAAGGTGCTTCTAAGTACAGAAACAAACAAACTCAAGACAAATGTTGTTTCTTCAAAGCAAGACATGCATGCTATACCTTAAAATACTCTTGTCATTGTTGGCTAATTGGCCTGAAGGAAAGTTAAAACCTTTCACCCATCAGACTACTTTTCCTCATTTATTTAAGAAATATTAACATAAGTGCATCAGGCACTATGGTTGGCGCTGCAAATATAAGTTTAAATAAAGTGTGAATATAATACAATTGTCTGCAGGTCTTCTTTGAGTACATTTTAAGCTCCTTTAGATCAGATACTCTGTCTTACTATAACCTTGAGCATTCTCTGAAACTTACCATGTATGTTATCTCTTAAGGAATAAATGGTATTTAGTCTCTTATGGAATAAGATCAGTGGTTAAGTACAGTAAAACTTAAATACTATAAGCACACTTTGAACTAAGTTTCATAAAGGACATGCATGTTCACTGAATTTTTTATGATGTTGACTGAATAAAAAAAAAAAACACTATATGGGGAAACAACAGAAACAGTGACAGATTTTATTTTGGGGGGCTCCCAAACCACTGCAGATGGTGACCGCAGCCATGAAATTAAAAGACACTTGCTCCTTGAAAGAAAACTTATGACCAACCTAGATAGCATATTCAAAAGCAGAGGCATTACTTTGCCAAAAAGGTCAGTCTAGTCAAAGCTATGGTTTTTCCAGTAGTGATGTATGGATGTGAGAATTGGACCACAAAGAAGGTTGAGCGCCGAAGAATTGATGCTTTTGAACTGCGGTGTTGGAGAAGACTCTTGAGAGTCCCTTGGACTGCAAGGAGATCCAACCAGTCAATGGTAAAGGAAATCAGTTCTGAATATTCATTGGAAGGACTGATGCTGAAGCTGAAGTTCCAATACTTTGGCCACCTGATATAAAGAGCCAACTCATTAGAAAAGACTCTGATGTCGGAAAAGATTAAAGGCAGGAGGAGAAGGGAATGACACAGGAGGAGATGGTTGGATGGCATCACCGACCCAATGCACATGAGTTTGAGGTGGTGAGGGCCAGGGAAGCCTGATGTGTTGCAGTCCACGGGGCCACAAAGAGTTGGACATGACTGAACAACAAAAATCTTTAAATCTTTAAACTGTTATCCAATCAGAATATGAAATACAAGTAATACTTGCAGGTATTGAAAGACCATTATTAACAATATTCTACATTGCTTATTAGTATCCTAACATCTCCATGTCCTCATGCTTTTGTATTTTAAACTCTAATTCAGAATTTCTCAAAATATAAAATCAGAAAATTACAGATGGATTAGAAGATTTATAGAATTCCAAGAAAACGCTCACTTTAAACAAAATTCTGTAAAGTAATTATCCTTCAATCAGTTCAGTTCAGTCACTCAGTTGTGTCCGACTCTTCACGACCCCATGAATCGCAGCATGCCAGGCCTCCCTGTCCATCACCAACTCCCAGAGTTCACTCAAACTCACGTCCATCGA
>NW_011495024.1:3811974-3813087 GCF_000754665.1 Bison bison bison | reverse complement strand
CTCTCAAGAGTCTTCTCCAATACCACAGTTCAAAAGCATCAATTCTTCAGCGCTCAGCCTTCTTCACAGTCCAACTCTCACATCCATACATGACCACTGAAAAAACCATAGCCTTGACTAGACGGACCTTTGTTGGCAAAGTAATGTCTCTGCTTTTCAATATGCTATCCAGGTTGGTCATAACTTTTCTTCCAAGGAGTAACCGTCTTTTAATTTCATGGCTGCAGTCACCATCTGCAGTGATTTTGGAGCCCAAAACAATAAAGTGTGACACTGTTTCCACTGTTTCCCATCTATTTCCCATGAAGTGATGGGACCGGATGCCATGATCTTCATTTTCTGAATGTTGAGTTTTAAGCCAACTGTTTCATTCTCCTCTTTCACCTTCATCAAGAGGCTTTTTAGTTCCTCTTCACTTTCTGTCATAAGAGTGGTGTCATCTGCATATCTGAGGTTATTGATATTTTTCTCAGCAATCTTGATTCCAGCTTGTGCTTCTTCCTGCCCAGCGTTTCTCATGATGTACTCTGCATAGAAGTTAAATAAACAGGGTGACAATATACAGCCTTGACGTACTCCTTTTCCTATTTGGAACCAGTCTGTTTTTCCATGTCCAGTTCTAACTGTTGCTTCCTGACCTGCATACAGATTTCTCAAGAGGCAGGTCAGGTGGTCTGGTATTCCCATCTCTTTCAGAATTTTCCACAGTTTATTGTGATCCACACAGTCAAAGGCTTTGGCATAGTCAATAAAGCAGAAATAGATGTTTTTCTGGAACTCTCTTGGTTTTTCCATAATCTAGCGGATGTTGGCAATTTGGTCTCTGGTTCCTCTGCCTTTTCTAAAACCAGCTTGAACATCTGGAAGTTCACAGTTCACGTATTGCTGAAGCCTGGCTTGGAGAATTTTGAGCATTACTTTACTAGCATGTGAGATGAGTGCAATTGTGCGGTCATTTGAGCATTCTTTGGCATTGCCTTTCGTTGGGATTGGAATGAAAACTGACCTTTTCCAGTCCTGTGGCCACTGCTGAGTTTTCCAAATTTGCTGGCATATTGAGTGCAGCACTTGCACAGCATCATCTTTCAGGATTTGAAATAGCTCAACCAGAAT
>NW_011495024.1:3805080-3811874 GCF_000754665.1 Bison bison bison | reverse complement strand
TCCACTAGCTTTGTTCGTAGGGATGCTTTCTAAGGCCCACTTGACTTCACATTCCAGGATGTCTGGCTCTAGGTCAGTGATCACACCATCGTGATTATCTGGGTCATAAAGATCTTTTTTGTACAGTTCTTCTGTGTATTCTTGCCACCTCTTCTTAATATCTTCTGCTTCTGTTAGGTCCATACCATTTCTGTCCTTTATTGAGCCCATCTTAATATAATAAAATTTTAAAAATTATTCAATAAATACTATCTGCTTTGTATCAAGGACTATTCTAGGTGCTGGAGACACAACAAAAAACCAAACTATATTCCTTCTTGGAATTTACATTCAAAACCTAGAAATACTATGAGAACAGGCCTTAAACAACACTGACAAATGGGGAGGAAATAGAACTAGAATCCAGAAGGATATTTAAAATGTTCAGGTGCTCTTAAGTCTTGTCAACCATAAACAAACCAACAAAAAACCCATCAGAATGTTGTTGGAGAATTTAAGACAGTAGTCTGTGAGGGCCCAGAGCAGGCTGCCCCAAAATGTGCCTCCATGGATGATTGAGTATTTTGAATTAAAGTTACTTAAGAAATGGCCAAAGCAAGATGGACACTCTGATTCCCCCATCTGTCTCCCTAAAAGCAGGAAATAAATCTCTCACATGAAAGATTCACCTCCATTCCCTGCATCTGGAAGTAGAAGGGCACCCTTATTGCCAGAGATGGGGAATTTGCTATCTTCTCCCCTCTATCTACCCTGAGGGGTGAGAACAGCAGCTTTCTTATATAATATTTTAAAATATTAATTAATTTGGCTGCCCAAGATCTTTGTTGCAGCACATGGGATCTTCAGTCTTCACTGTGGCATGCGAGATCTTTAGTTGCAGAATGTAGGATCTACTTCCCTGATCAAGGATAGATCTCGTGCATTGGAAACACGGAGTCTTAATCACTGGACCACCAGGGAAGTCCCCAGCTTTCCTGTAAAGGAGACGAAAAAGCTCTTCGTGCACACACAGCTCACAGTGGAGCCAAGACTTAAAGCCAGACAATTTTGATCCCTGAGTCTGTGCTCAGGTCCTGAGCTATGCAGCCCCCCTCCCCCACAATCTTTTCCTGCTGGAATTCTGTCTAGAAAGTTTAGAAGGGCAGGGTCATGGTAGTATACAAGCAAATTAAGAAAACAGGAATCTCACAAGCTTGATTAGATAATGAATTCCTATCAAAATTAATGACTTTCATTTCATAGCCATGAGATCATTACCAAGTTGGAAAAAAAGTAATGTGTCTTGGTAATGAAATGTCTTTTTAGGGTTTCCTGAGAACAAGATGAGAAAAAACTGTAAGTACGATTGCCAGGGTAATATCTGGTATGAGTGTGTTTGAAGCCAATGCCCTTCTTTTCTACCCCTTGACTGCCTTCCCACAGTGTTTTAGGGCATTTAAGAAAATCTGTGTCCCTAAGATACTGGGAAAATACTCTGGATCTGCAAAAATCTTTCCTTGCTCTACCCTTCCTCAGCCTTTAAAGATTCAGAAACTGGTAACTTATGCCTTCCTAAAAGAGAAGATGTCTACCCTGTTTGTTTTATACTCTGAATTTTCATAAAATGAGTATTCACAGAGAGAGTTTACCAAAGAGCATTTTTTAGACATTTTTAGAAAATTATCCTGGCTTGTAAGCCTCCTACAGATTAATTGTGTGGATGCCAAAAAAGATGTATGAAAGCATGTCCCAGTGATGCTTTTCAAACTATGAATATCAGTGTCTGTAAGATCCCCAGGTCTTCCAGATGGCAATCTACTTTTGTCATTCTGTATCTAAAACACATATTAAATATATTCACATCAAATTTTTAAATTGTTATAGATTATCATTCCCTCCATCTCCCTTTTCTCTCCATGCTAAACAAAACTGCTGAAGTAAAAGAAGGAAAAGGTGTATTTTATACATAACTACACGAGAGACTCTACTGTCTACCTTTCTGCAAGAATGAGGAGGAGGCTTAATTAAGCTGAAGTTACTGATGGTTAAACCAAACTTTCTGATAGGAGGGTAAAGAGGACAATGACATAAATATATTGTTGAACTCAAAGTATTGCTGACAATCGGAGAATTCTCCAGCCAAGGTAAAATAAACACTTACATATACAGGTCTACCTATTATATGATTACATTAACTTCAGTAAAAACTATTGGTGTCAAATGGTTCTTATGTCAAATAAGATTTTATTCACTATTTTTTCCTGGTCATGAAATCAGTGTTCACTATAATAAAAACAGAAAATGAAGAGTAGTCAAAGTGACAAATCGAAGTTGAACAAAGTGACAAATCTCATAATTCTATTCACCTGAAACAACCATTACTATGACCAACCTAGATAGCATATTCACAAGCAGAGACATTACTTTGCCAACAAATGTTCATCTAGTCAAGGCTATGGTTTTTCCTGTGGTCATGTATGGATGTGAGAGTTGGACTGTGAAGAAAGCTGAGCGCCAAAGAATTGATGCTTTTGAACTGTGGTGTTGGAGAAGACTCTTGAGAGTCCCTTGGACTGCAAGGAGATCCAACCAGTCCATTCTGAAGGAGATCAGCCCTGGCATTTCTTTGGAAGGAATGATGCTGAAGCTGAAACTCCAGTACTTTGGCCACCTCATGGGAAGAGGTGACTCATTGGAAAAGACCCTGATGCTGGGAGGGATTGGGGGCAGGAGGAGAAGGGGACACCAGAGGATGAGATGGCTGGATGGCATCACTGACTCGATGGACGTGAGTCTGAGTGAACTCCAGGAGTTGGTGATGAACAGGGAGGCCTGGCGTGCTGCGATTCATGGGGTCGCAAAGAGTCAGGCATGACTGAGCAACTGATCTGATCTGAACCATTATTAAACCATGTGTATACTGAGAAATATTCTATTTATATGCAGTGACATAAATATTCTATCTTGTAACTCAACTAGAAAGAATAAATTAGGTTTCTTTTCATTATCAATTATCTAGCATTACACATTTCTGTTAATCTATTTTTTTCAACAATAAAAGTAATACATATAACACTTCCCCGAGTGATAAAGAGTCTGCCTGCCAATGCAGGAGACATGGGCTCAATTTCTGATCCAGAAGGATCCCACATGCCATGGAGAATGGAGCCCGTGCATCACAACTATTGAGCCTGTGCCCCAAAGCCTGTGTCCCACAGCGGGAGAGGTCGCCACGATGAGAAGGCCTCTCACAGCCAACTAGAGAGTAGCTCCCATTTGCTGCCATCATTTAAAGTTCACGCAGCAATGGAGAACCAGCACAGCCAAAAACAAATGAATAACACATGCGGACAGATTAAGAACATGTTTATTATTACGCAGAGACAAGTAAAAGATCTCTCTCCCAAGGAGCAGCTACTGAACAGTTTTCTGGGCATCCTTTCAGAAATATCCACTGTATACACATGAATGTATCTTACTCTACATATTTTTAATTGTATGTAATTGGAATCTAACTATACATACAGTAAGCATCTTGCCTTTTTTTTTTTTTTTTACTTAATATCATATCCTACATTGCCATACTAAAAAGATCAGCAGTCTAGCCTGTTTCATACAATTTTTCAAATGGTATACTTTTCTCAATTTTCAATGATAACACAGTTTTATACTCTATAGGTATATTATTACTTATATAACCAATTCCCTGTTGATAGAAAAATTGTTTTCAATTTTATGCTATTTATAAATAATTTTTCAGTAGATATCCTTTCCACACTTGTAGAAATATGTCTCTAGACTGTATTTCTTAAAGTGGAAATTCTGAGAGTAAAAGGATATACACATTTACAGTTTTGTATATACTGTTGACTGAGGCTTGCTTGGTTTTTTAAATTTTCATCAATTTATACTCCCACCAAGAAGATCCTACTCAACATTTTCCCCAATGATGGGTATTACCATTTTGTCTATGCCAATCTAATAAATGAAATATGATCTCTGCTTATTTTAATTTCCAGTTCCTTATTTGTCATGTTGAAAATCTGTTATTTTATTCATTGTTCTATACAGTATCTATTGCTATTAGTGGTCTGTTTTTCTGTTACATGATATTTTCTTATAGATTTATGAAAATTATATTACAGAAACTAAGCCTTTGTCTTTCATATAGACTGCATATTTTATTAAATTCCCACCTGTTTATTTTTAATGATATTATTTATCCTATAAATTTTCATTCTTATGTAGTAAAATTTATCAGTCTCTTACTAATCACTAACAAAGATTAATAGTAACATGTATAGAGATGGTCAAGGCATTAAATGCAGTAACTACACAGCACTGTGGCTAGCTTTGCTATTTATACCACCTGTCTCTCTCTTACTCAACCATAAGATTCATGACAGCAGAGAATATATGCTGCTCACAACTGTACCTCACTTCCCAGATTAGAATATTTCCCATATCAGGCAGCCAATTAATCTCTGATGAATGAATGAAGCTTCTATTGAAACCCACATCCACTGGATTCCACGTTCCCCCAACAGGACACAGTCTCTGTTACCAAGGATGCCCCTTCAGAATACTGTATAAGGAATTAAGAGGCAAGACACTTGGGAAAATATGCAAAAGGGAAAAGGAATATATATATGTGTGTGTGTGTGCATGTGTGTGTATGTATGTATATATTCAGAAGATCCTTAATTTTATATATATATATATATATGCACACATATATATCTTCAGAAAAGCTTCCTAATTATATACACATACCTACACACATATACACACACAGGAGTAGCAGATTAACAGAAATCTTCTCAGGAATAGCAGTGTGAAAATATAAGTTATAGTTAAGAGTGTGTGTGTGTGTGTGTATGAGTAGAAAGTATATTGAGAATTTATGTCTCTTGTTGCATGAAAAAATCAATTTGAAAGCCACAAAACATGCATTGCCTGAAATCATTGTATGCTATCTTAGTTACATATGTTGTTATTATGCTATTATTTTCCATTACGATGTGAGTTTTAGGGGGTTCTAGTTATGTCAGTTTTAAGTCCCTTAAATGGATTTAATGTAGCTCCTTTAAATCCTCCCTTAATCAAAAAGGATGCAAAGAATTAAGGAAATAAATGCATATATTTAAGAAATACATACCCTATATATGCATATGTAATGTATAGCATATATTACAAATAAATATACATTTACTGCATATAAAATCTCTGATACAAAATAATTCTAGATAGTCTGAAAGGACAGTGCTGGATTAGAGATAAAGACCTAGGTAGGACTGAGAGACTACAGATAAAATGACTGAGGTCACAGGGGAACGGGAAGGGACAGACCAGCCATGGGGCTTGAGGATTTCAAGAATACTCAAGTATTCTTCTTATTCTAGAATATGAAGTTGTATTTCAAGTATCGGAGAGTCAATGAAAATGCTGACTGTGTGTGTGAGGGCTTCCTGGAGTCTGAAATAAATATTGGTGGAGACAAGAGGAAGAACTGAGAAATTAACCAGAAACCTATAATACCAGGTTCTCAACACGATCTTGAGGTTTACATCTCAAATATCTATTGAACACCAGCTATGTACCAGACGTGTAGGCTACCAGTGTATGAGATGTGTGATGCTGTGTTCAGAGAATGAGTAAAATAATAGAATATAGCATTTCAACCTGGAGGGAACTACAAAGAAAACTTTGTTTCCTCCATCTTTGATAAAGAAACCAAAAGGAAGGTGTATCTGCAATAAACATGGGGCTATGACCTTCTATCAGTTGATCTGGAACTTTCTTACTATACCCAACAGTTACAAGTAAAGTTTATTTTCTAAGACACATTTAAAAGGCAAAAACAACATAAAAAATGAAGAAGTGGAAGAAGAGAACATTACTATGAAGGAGAAGATGACAACAAAAGTATCCAAAAGAGTTGCTTGTATATTTTTGAGATTAGTTGTTTGTCAGTTGCTTCATTTGCTATTATTTTCTCCCATTCTGAAGGCTGCCTTTTCACCTTGCTAATAGTTTCCTTTGATGTGCAGAAGCTTTTAAGGTTAATTAGGTCCCATTTGTTTATTTTTGCTTTTATTTCCAATATTCTGGGAGGTGGGTCATAGAGGATCCTGCTGTGATGTATGTCAGAGAGTGTTTTGCCTATGTTCTCCTCTAGGAGTTTTATAGTTTCTGGTCTTACATTTAGATCTTTAATCCATTTTGAGTTTATTTTTGTGTATGGTGTTAGAAAGTGTTCTAGTTTCATTCTTTTATAAGTGGTTGACCAGATTTCCCAGCACCACTTGTTAAAGAGATTGTCTTTAATCCATTGTATATTCTTGCCTCCTTTGTCAAAGATAAGGTGTCCATATGTGCGTGGATTTATCTCTGGACTTTCTATTTTGTTCCACTGATCTATATTTCTGCCTTTGTGCCAGTACCATACTGTCTTGATGACTGTGGCTTTGTAGTAGAGCCTGAAGTCAGGTAGGTTGATTCCTCCAGTTCCATTCTTCTTTCTCAAGATGGCTTTGGCTATATACAAGCAACTCCTACAGCTCAACTCCAGAAAAATAAATGACCCAATCAAAAAATGGGCCAAAGAACTAAATAGACATTTCTCCAAAGAAGACATACAGATGGATAACAAACACATGAAAAGATGCTCAACATCACTCATTATCAGAGAAATGCAAATCAAAACCACAATGAGGTACCATTTCACGCCAGTCAGAATGGCTGCGATCCAAAAGTCTACAAGCAATAAATGCTGGAGAGGGTGTGGAGAAAAGGGAACCCTCTTACACTGTTGG
>NW_011495024.1:3780456-3804980 GCF_000754665.1 Bison bison bison | reverse complement strand
GAACAGTGTGGAGATTCCTTAAAAAACTGGAAATAGAACTGCCTTATGATCCAGCAATCCCACTGCTGGGCATACACACTGAGGAAACCAGAAGGGAAAGAGACACGTGTACCCCAGTGTTCATCACAGCACTGTTTATAATAGCCAGGACATGGAAGCAACCTAGATGCCCATCAGCAGATGAATGGATAAGAAAGCTGTGGTACATATTCACAATGGAGTATTACTCAGCCATTAAAAAGAATACATTTGAATCTGTTCTAATGAGGTGGATGAAACTGGAGCCTATTATACAGAGTGAAGCAAGCCAGAAAGAAAAACACCAATACAGTATACTAACGCATATATATGGAATTTAGAAGGATGGTCACAATAACCCTGTGTACGAGACAGCAAAAGAGACACTGAGTCTTATGGACTCTGTTGAAGAGGGAGAGGGTGGGAAGATTTGGGAGAATGGCATTGAAACATGTATAATATCATGTATGAAATGAGTTGCCAGTCCAGGTTTGATGCACGATACTGGATGCTTGGGGCTGGAGCACTGGGATGACCCAGAGGGATGGTATGGGAGGGAGGAGGGAGGAGGGTTCAGGATGGGGAACACATGTATACCTGTGGCGGATTCATTTTGATATTTGGCAAAACTAATACAATTTGTAAAGTTTAAAAATAAAATAAAATTTTAAAAAAAAGTATCCAAAAGAAGTGAGAATATATGATAAGAATAATATGTTATGCTAAGCCTGTGACATAAATCACCGTGTTAAAGCCATCAACCACATTATGAATGTCTGTAAAGAGCAAAGAGGAACACAGAATACACTACTGCAATTTTCGCTGAGTGTATGCCAAGCGCACCTGGAAGGTGCAGATACAGATCTCCACAAGCTTAAAGGAGATCCCTGACAAGATGGAATGGTGAGAAGATGGGCTCACGTGGGACGAACTTCAGAATCAAAAAGGAAGTATTTAATATGCATCCCTTTAGAGTCCCCTCACTCACAAAACTATACCCTAGACGACTCTCCTCTTTTAATCAAACGTAAATCTACGGCTATGGCCATGTTTCATGCTCAGAAATAGATTTAAATATTAATACTAAACATCGTTTGCTTTAGTGCAATAATAAAACATGAAAAGCCTCAATTAAGGAGCAAGTTATAAAGCTGCTGTAACTGTTACAGGATCATGTTGAATAGACAAACTCAGTTGCCTTGAAAAGCCAATCATACTTCTTACCCAGCAACTCATACAGAGAATTCAGAATCGATTTCCAAGATTCCCCTGCTTCTCTCCCAGCAACATCTGCGAAGTGTGCAGCACTGCTATACACATGCAGCCTGTCTATACACTCGAGCACAAGGTTGATCATTCCCTGGAAAGGTAGAAAGACAACCGTCAGAAACTGTGATTCTGCTCACAGGCAAAAAAAAAAAAAGAAATTGTTAAGTTGATTTTTTTTTAAACGTCTGGCTTAAAGTAAGTCTGTTAATCATAAAGAACATTGAGATCATTTATTCAAAGAACAGGAAGAAACACACTTGCGTGTGAAATAAAATGTTCTTGAAATATTTCAAGTGGTTTTTAAATCCTGAGTGCTATTCTCAAACAGAAACAGAACTAATAAAAATATGCATTTCTTACTTACTGCAATAAATTGCAAGGTTTAATAGTAGGTTGATTAACCACATCAAAAAAGCATTCTACTGTGAGTGAAGAGGTTCAGAGAGTGCCACCCCAAAATAAGCCACTTCAGCATAAGGAATATTGGGGCTGAAGGCCATTGAGAAAAATCAGACACGAATAATTCCTACCCTTCTCCACTCCACCAGAAGGACAGGAGGACGTCTGAGACAATGCCAGTCTGTTATCAGTCCAGAGCCTGCACAGAATAATCTATGCATCACACTAGTCATTATTATCCATTAGTTTCCACCTTATATTTACCTTCTGACAATTTGTTGCTCCCAGAAGCTCAAAATTCCTTTCCTTTGTCTTATCACTTCTCTACAAATTGTTTGTTTGTTTGTTTGTTTTTTTTTTAATTAGCATGCTACATAAACCTGAGTTCTAACCACTTGTGAGACAGGCTGGGACCTGGGACCCTCTGCCTCAATGCTTGCTTGCACCCGGACACACCTCTTCTAGACAACAAAATACAAGGAAACGGTATGGGACTAAAAACAACTGCGTACATGCACAGCCAGGACAAATTCTAGACAAAAGATACAAAGAGACTGAAAAACTCAACTGCTACTTTTGAAGAGCCTGAAGCAAAATCAAGGTGCTGCACATGTCCCCTACATGTAATATCACTTAAGAGGAGGGCAAACCATCTAAGCCAACCCTCCCACCTGACTCCTGGATACAACGCTACCTTGCCCCATGTAAGGAATCAGGTTGTCCCCCTCCTTCATGGAGTGAGCAAACAAAGGAATCGGTTGCTTGTTCTCCCTTCCCCTGTGCTACAGCAGGGACCCCAATAAAGCCTTGCCTGAATTCCTCGTTTGGCCTCTGATCAATTTCTACTGACTGGGGAAGGCCAAGAACTCTGGTTGGTGATATTTGGAGTCACTCATCACTGAGTACTCCCATGTACACACACAATGCATACATTAGTAAGCTTCTATTTGTTCTTCACTTGTACATCTATCTTTTGTTGGTGCAACCTGCAGGGCCCCAACCAATGAAGTCGAACAGAAGAAAATGATTTTTCTCCTCCCCCACATAAACATAAGAGGAGATCCTTACTCTTAGGGAAGATATAATCACCACCACCACCACCAATCATCATCATCACTTTTTAACAGTAAATTGAAGATGTACTAAATACAGGAAAGCTCATGGAAAGATATTTAAGGCAAATCAAAAATTCATTATAGAAACTTTGTAAGAAGCTATCTACATTTCAAATTATACTTTTATTATTATTTCTAGATCAAGATTGTCAAAATGAGGCAAAGCACACGAATGGAAAAGCTATAAGGAGCTGACAAATTAACTTACTTCACATCAAGAATTTAAGAGGCACTATGGCCCTAAGACAGAGAAGGCAATGGCACCCCACTCCAGTACTCTTGCCTGGAGAATCCCAGGGACGGGGGAGCCTGGTAGGCTGCCGTCCATGGCGTCACACAGAGTCGGACACGACTAAAGTGACCTAGCAGCAGCAGCAGCAGCAGCATGGCCCTAAGAACACTTCTAGGTTCCCATCCAGAGTGTGTTATATGAGAAACTGAAAAAAAAATACAGTAATCCAAATCAATATTTTAAAATTTCACAGCTCAGTATTTCATTCTAGTTCTTATAGATATAAAATGAGCGTGGTATGCCCAGCAGTTTGGCATGTACAAAAATAAATAATCCCAGGCAACGATGCCATATTGCTGTTATATATTTATGTTGACATTTCCTGTGCTTTCTTGATATTATGGTCTCTAAGTGGGTTATTTCTGTTGTACACAGTGAAAAAAATTCTCAAAAATTAGTTATCAGTTTCAATGGCTTTTGATGGAAAATTAGGAAACAGCTTTAAAACTAGAAGAATATAGACCCGGGGACTATGGGAGCTCAGTAATCTCCATTACTCTTTTTTTTCTCTTAGTTACTTTTATTCAGAAAAATGCACTGATCCACATAGTCCATTAGTACAGGGAGAACTGAGAAGAAAGGGAACAGAGGCTGATCTGCTCGATCTGCCAGCTCAACTCTGACACCCTCCCACGGAAATTCTTGAATACTAGTTCTAACATTAGCATTAGCACCATTAGATACATCACACGGTCCTTTTGTTCCTTGCCTATAAATTATGGCTTAGCAGTGGAACTTCTGTAAAATATAATCATATATAGAATCTTAACACATACAAAAAAGAAAAAGAGGGATTGCTCTGTCTCAGCAGGGAGCCTAGAGCCGGCCTCCCCAGGTGGCCCTCTCCCAGACAGCTTCCATCCCCAATACAAAGCTCCAGTGAGTCCTGAGGCATTTCCGAGGAGCCCCAATGAACCCACTGTGTTCATTTAGACACGTTGAGAGTCTCTTTTTATATGATGACCATAAAGTAAACTATAGCACAACAATGATCAGAGTGAAGGCTGAGCTGCTGCTGCTGTCGCTTCAGTCGTGTCCGAAGGCTGAGCAGACAGTGAAATAAAAATGCCTTTTGCCAGAGGAGTGAAGAGTGTCATCTTTTAAAATTAATACTTATTGAGAGAGTAATAAAAACCATTGCAGGATTCCTCCAAGGCCTGATTCTCTTCTTCCCTTGTACAGTTGCACACCTGTTCATATGTATCTCAATACGCAGATAAGTCAGATAGAGAATGTCCCCCACCAAGAAGTGTTTCCCAAAGACAGAAATGAGTGTTGGTAGAAACTCACCTCTTCCTGGAAGAGATTCTGCCTATTCTTCAGAGCTCGTAATCTGTTCTGCTTATCTTCATGCTCTAAATGCTCATCTGGTGGGTGGAAGTAGCCAATAAGGTCCTGCAGACTCAGACTTACAGACTCTATAGGTAAGTCTACTGTGGAAGCTTTCACCTTTTTGCTGAGAGCATCAAGGCCCCTAAAATAAATAACAAATATTTCTCCACATCAGTGAACCACAATTTTATTACTTTTTAATCTATAGATGATTGAAGCTTTACTTTCTCTCCCTATATGCCTGTAAAAGGAACAGTAAGAAAGGCCCTGTGTTCTGCTTAGTTGCTGTCATGTCTGATTCTTTTGAGACCCCATGGACTGTAGCCTGCCAGGCTCCCCTGTCCATGGAATTCTTCAGGCAAGAATACTGGAGTGGGTTACCATGCCCACCTCCATGGGATCTTTCCAACCCAAGAATCAAACCCAGGTCTCCCACATTGCAGGTGGATTCTTTACCATCTCAGCTACCAGAAAAGCCCTAGAAAGGCCCTAGTTTTTCTCAAACAAAAATAATATTTTTTAATTAGAAATGTTATATTCTATCAAGTATATATAATGCTATGTTAAAGGCACCAGTATCAAGAAAAACTCATTTAGAAGAAAATCTAAAGGATCTGGATAACTGATACCTACAAAACCATAGTCTAAATAATCAGAAACCAGTTGATTTTCATTTTAAAGCATAACATACTTTAAGGATTGAGATGCAATTTCCCAGGTTTCTAATTCTGAAATTTACTTGTTTTTGGCATAGGAACTGTTTACTGCTATCCCATCACTAATACTCACTGTCATCCTGCACAATTTCTGCCAATTTAAAATTTATCCTCATGATAAAAAATTAGAAAATTCACTCAATCAGAAAACAAAATATTAACATGCTTTTCCATCGTCTGAAAGAGATGTATTTTAAAAGTAGGATAAGAAACAGCATCAAGTTGTATTTTCTAGACTTTGAAAAAAATATGACTGCAATTTAAATGTGATAATTTGCTGTGCTTTGAGACTCTGAATTTAAAACTAATAGCTGTGTATGTATCCTAAAAGAATTTTAAACAATAGTGTTTATAAATAAAAAGTATTTCAAAATACAATGCTTAGTAAAAGAATACCCAACAGCTAGCATAAAGAATGGAGAAGGCAATGGCACCCCACTCCAGTACTGTTGCCCGGAAAATCCCATGGATGGAGGAGCCTGGTAGGCTGCAGTCCATGGGGTCACCAAGAGTCAGACACAACTGAGCGACTTCACTTTCACTTTCCACTTTCATGCATTGTAGAAGGAAATGGCAACCCACTCCAGTGTTCTTGCCTGGAGAATCCCATGGACGGAGAAGCCTGGTAGGCTGCAGTCCATGGGGTCGCACAGAGTTGGACACGACTGAAGCGACTTAGCAGTAGCAGCAGCATAAAGAATGGGAGAATGCCTATACTATAGTTGATACAGCAATATTCATATTGGTCATGAGAAAACTTGATGCATAAAAATATTACACTTCCTTTCCTGCCCTCTGCATTAGCAAAACTGTAAGACAATATTTTATTCCAAGGAAATATGTCTTTTGAGTTATCTGACTGTAGTGCAATTTATATTAAAAAAAAAAAAAATTGTTGGTTCAGTCACCAAGTCATGTCTGACTCCTAGTGACCTCATGGACTATAGCACGCCTGGCTTCTCTGTCCTCCACTATCTCCCAAAGTGAAAGTGTTAGTCACTAAGTCATGTCCAGTTGTTTGCAATCCCATGGACTATAGCCTATAAGGCTCCTCTGTCCATAGGAGTCTATAGGCAAGAATACTGTAGTGGGTAGCCATTTCTGTCTCCATGGGATCTTCTGACCCAGGATTTCAACCTGGGTCTCTTACATTAGCAGGCAGATTCTTTACCCTCTGAGTCACACAGAATTACCACTATCTTCCATGGTTTGCTCAAATTCATGTCCATTTAGTCAGTGATGGTATATAACCATCTTATCCTCTACCTCCCCTTTTTCCTTTTTGCCTTCAATCTTTCAATCATTAGGGTCTTTGCTCTTCACATCAGGCGGCCTAAGTATTAAAGCTTCAGCTTTACCATCAATACTTCCAATAAATATTCAGGGTTGATTTCCTTTTGCAATGACTGGTTTGATCTCCTAGGAGTAAAAGGGACTCTCAAGACTCGTCTCCAGCATCACAGTTCGAAAGCATCAATTCTTTGGCACTCAGCCTTCTTCACAATCCAACTCTCACATCCTTACATGACTACTGGAAAAATCATACCTATGACTATATGGACATTTGTGGGCAAAGTGATGTCTCTGCTTATTAATAAACTGTCCAAGTTTATCATTGCTTTCCTTCCAAGAAGCAAATGTCACAGCTACAGTCAACATCCACAGTGATTTTGGAGCCCCCCAAAATAAAATATGTCACTGCTGCAACTTTTTTCCCTTCTATTTTCCATGAAGTGATGGGACCAGATGTCTGATCTTAAGTTTTTTTAATGCTGTTTCAAGCCAGCTTTTCCACTCTCCTCTTTCACCCTCATCAAGGGGCTCTTTGTCCCTCTTCACTTTCTGCCATTAGAGTGGTATCATCTGCATATCTGAGGTTGCTGATATTTCTCCCATCAATCTTGAGTCCTGCTTGTGATTCACCCAGTCTAGCATTTCACATGATGTACTCTGCATATAAATTAAATAAGCCAGGTAACAATATACAGCTTTGTTGTACTGTTTTCCCAGTTTTGAACCAATCAGTAGTTCATGCCCACTTCTAACTGTTGTATCTTGACCTATATATAGGTTTCTCCGAAGACAGGTAAGGTGGGGTCTGATACTCATATCTTTAAGAATTTTCCACAGTTTGTTGTGATTTACACAGTCAAAGGCTTTAACAAAGTCAGTGAAGCCAAAGTCGATGTTTTTCTGGAATTTCCTTGCTTTCTCAGTGACACAACAAACGGTTATTTGACCTCTGGTTCCTCTGCCTATTTGAAACTCAGTTTGTACATCTGGAAGTTCTCAGTTCACGTACTGCTGAAAACTTGCTTGAAGGATTTTGAGTATAATCTTGCTAGCATATGAAATGAGCGCAATTGTGTGGTAGTTTGAACATTCTTTGGCATTACCTTTCTTTGGGAATGGAATTAAAAGTGACCTTTTCCAATCCTGTGGCCACTGCTGTTTTCCAAATTTGCTGACATGTTGAATGCAGCACTTTAATAACATCATCCTTTAGGATTTTAAATCGCTCATCTAGAATTTCATCACCTGCACTAGCTGTGGTTGTAGTAATGCTTCCTAAGGCCCACTTGACTTCACAATCCAGGATGTCTGGCTCTAATTGAGTGACCACACCATCGTGGTTTTCTGGGTCATTAAGATCTTTTTTGTATAGTTCTTCTGTATATTTTTGCCAATTCTTCTTAACCTCTTTTGCTTCTGTTAGCTCCTTACCATTACTGTTCTTTATTGTGCCCATCCTTGCATGAAATATTCCCTTGATATCTCCCATTTTCTTGAAGAGGTCTCTAGTCTTTCCCATTGTATTGTTTTCCCCTATTTCTTTGCATAGTTCACTTAAGAAGGACGTCTCATCTCTCCTTGCTATCCTCTGGAACTCTGCATTCAAATGGGATTATCTTTCCTTTTCTTACTTGTCTTTTGCTTCTCTTCATTGCTCAGCTATTTGTGAAGCCTCCTCAGACAACCACTTTGCCTTCTTGGGTTTCTTTTTCCTTGAGATGATTTTGGTCACTGCCTCCTGTACAAGGTTAAGAACCCCTGTGCACAGTTCTTCAGATACTCTGTCTACCAGATCTAATCCCTTGAATCTGTTCATCACCTCCACTGTATAATCACAAGGGATTTGATTTAGGTCATACCTGAATGGCCCAGTAGTTTTCCCTACCTTTCTTCAATTTAAGCCTGAATTTTGTAGTAAGAAGCATCTTTGTAACCAAAGATGGAGAAGCCCTATACAGTCAGTAAAAACAAGATCTGGGACTATGACTCAGATCATGAGCTCCTTAAAAAAAGTAGAAAAAAAATGTTTTAAAAAAAATTTGAACTTATGATGCTCAAAACATAATTTTAAATATATCATCATTTACCCTAAATATTATTTTGGAATATTTGACTTCAACCTTATAAACAGCTAAAATAGTTAAACTGCATGACTATCCTAAAGTTTCTATCTGAACTTCCAAATCAGATACATCAATGAAATTCATCTATTACCTTGTCTTGTTATCTCTGTAAGTTCTTTCTATGCTAAAAAAGCAACAGAAATGACTTGGCAGGAGAAAATTTTTTCTCCCTTTTTAAAATGAACACATATATACAATGAAATATTGCTGTTTTAACCATTTTAACCCACTAATTCTAGTTGAATGATAAATATAACAAAGTCAAATTCAAATCTCACCTACAAATGTAAATAAAATTCAAAAATAACTCAAATATAATATCTACATTTTCAAATTTAAAGGGAAATAATAGTAAATGTCAGTTTTTAGATTATTAGGTTGAATATATCTGCTACAAAAAATGTAATCAATTAATTGCTTTCTAGGAGAAACTTGTCAGAAAATGCTGTCCAAGACTCTTAAAATTGTTAATGATGCAAAGTTTTAGAACTTCTATCCAATATAAGGATGTTTTTCATCTTAATTTATCAAGGACAAAAGAATGAAAAAAAAAAAAAAAAAAACTAGGGGAAACCAAAGGTGGGAGAATCACATTATGTCAAAACAAAAACCAAAGTTATGAATTCCGTCCCTACGTTTCAAAACTTAAAGATTAAACCATATTACAAACAGATTTATCCCTTGTCCCACAGGGAATTAATACACTTAAAAAAAATTGTCCAGAAGAATAGAATACATTCCCCTGTACACAGAAACAAATGCACACGTCCACCCTCACAAACACTCCGCGACCACTACCTTAACCTTGGTGACAGAGACCAGAATGATCACAGAAAATACACTACATTAGAAAAACACAAATGTATAAACACAAAATAGATTTTGACTTTCACTCTACAAAATAAAAAAGGTCTGTTTACATATTTTAAATAAGGCTTTTAATACTATATGAATCTATATTAATACATGAATATCTAAAAAATTACCTTGAAAAATATCTGAATATTGTACAGATATTGCGGTTTTAAATACTTTTAGTGATTTTTATGGAGAAGGCCACCCCACTCCAGTACTCTTGTCTGGAAATCCCATGGACAGAGGAGCCTGGTGGGCTACAGTCCATGGGGTCGCGAAGAGTCGGACACGACTGAGCGACTTCACTTTCACTTTTCACTTTCATGCACTGGAGAAGGAAATGGCAACCCACTCCAGTGCTCTTGCCTGGAGAATCCCAGGGACGGGGGAGCCTGGTGGGCTGCCATCTATGGGGTCGCACAGAGTCGGACACGACTGAAGTGACTTAGCAGCAGCAGCAGCAGCAGTGATTTTATGAATGTGATAGAAGGATCAAATTATATTACTTAACATAAACATACCCTTTACAATTTCAATAATCATGTAAAATTTTTCAGTTTCTAAGGGATATTAAAGAAGCTAAATTAAATTATATCAGGCTACATTAAAGCTATATAAATTCAGGAATTCAAATAATTCAGTAATATTAACAAGCACATAAATAAATCTATATATACAGATATACATATATAGACATGATGAACAATATAACCAGCAGGTAAGTATTCCAGAAAGAAGAGGGGGAAAAAAGCTAAATTAAATTTTAATTTTAAAAAAAAGTGAATACACAATTAAGGTTAGGTAAGTGTAAAAAAGAGGGAAACAGACTCATCCTGTTCATCCATGGCACCTGTTACATGATCACAGTAGAGAGAAATTTTAAAAGGAGATGCTGGGTAACTCAGGAAAAGACAGTAGCTTAGTGATAGGCTTGTGGTGAGACATCAAAAGGAGAATAAATATAAATACAGAAGTAGAAAAGATTAGACTACATTTGCCAGAGGAAACATGGAATCTCATCCTGAAGTAAGAATTATATGTGTCAACTTTTGAATTACTTTTGGACAAGATAAAGTGAACAGGGACAGCATTTACTCTCTTCTGAAACAATTCCTCCCTCCCTCCACCCACCAAGAAATACCAGACAAAATATTTGGGGAAGAACACATTTCAAGACAATGAAAATCAAGATACAAAGTATAGATAGGGTAACAACCAAGGTGAGCTGTACAATTATTTCAGTTTGCCTTAGAAGAATTTCTAAGCGAAGATGTAGGTAGATAAGGGAACCCAAGTGAGGCACAGAAGACTCGCTGAGTTGAGGAGACATTCCTGAGAGTCTGGCATACCAAGGCTGCTAGAGTTTGCAGGACACAGTACCAGAGCGGAGACAGCTTTATAAGAGCGGACTCTAGAGGACTAAAGAGGATCCCTTTCAAATATTCAGCCGACTACTGATCAACATGTACACATGAGAAAACTGCCTTCAGCAGGGAACAGAATCCCCCAAAATGATTAGAGGTCAACCCTTACACAGGTTCTGAAGTCAACCTCCTTCCATCAGCCAGACTAGAAGTTCTCACAATTCATGGGGCACCAAGCTGAGGATACAGATAGGCTTGCTTCAATAGCAGAGAATAACTAGCCCTAGATTCAACCCTGCTCTGCTCCACCCCAAAAATTCAAAAAGCAAATTCCAGAAGAATCAAACTTGACTGAGTAACTTAACTGCCTCCCAGAAAAATCTTAAAAACATTGACAGGAAGACAAAAATATACAGTACCCAACAAATTTACAATGTCTGACAACCAAACAAAAATGACCAGATACATAAAGCCTAAAAGATAATCATCAGTAAAAAGAAAAATCAATGAACCAAAAAAACTCAAGAATATTATACCCAAGGGAAAAAAAACACTTAAAATAAGAACATTTCAGAAACAAGTACAGTGGCCAAAAGTGCTCATCTCCAACTGACCTGCACCAAAAGAAATGTAAAAAGAAGAACTTTGGGAATAAAGATAAACTACCTAAAGGAAATGCAAATCCTCAATAAAATAATGACGACAAAACAACTGAAATGGTAACTCTGGGCAAAAAATGTTAAATGTTTTTGTGTGTATTTAAATCTCTTTAAAAAATATAACCTTAAATAAAAATTATAAAAATGTAGTTTGGGGTTTATAATATCAATAAAAGCCAAATGTATGACAAAAACGTAACAAAGACTGGGAGAGAAGTATTCTATTGAAATGTTCTTGCATTATTCATAGAGATAAAATGACTTGAAATTACAAGTTAATGACATGTGCTAAAAATCTTAAGCAACCATGAAAATGACAAAACATTATAACTAATAAGCCAATAAAAACAAGATTAAGATAGAATTTCAGAAAATATTCAAACAACACAAAAGAAGGCAGGAAAAAAAGGAAAAGAGACAAAGATCACATAGGGCAATACAAAAGGAATAAGATGGCAAACAAAACTATATATCAGTAATCATACAAATATAAATGGACTAAATTTTACAGTTAAAAGGAAGTGATTGTCAAAGTGGATAATAATTCAAGACCTAACTACATACTGCATAACAGAAATGCCCTTTAAAGATGCAAATTAGTTAAAAGTAAAAGTTCTTTAAAAATTATACAATGCCAACACCAAGAAAAGCAAGAAAGCAGGAGTTCAATACTAACATCATACAAATTTGATGTCATAGAAATATCAGGGATTTTAAAAAGGTAATTTCATAATAAAGGCGGCAGTTTATTATATTCTAAATTTTTATGAATCTAACAACAGAGCTTCAAAATACATGAAGAAAAAAAAAACAGAACTGCAAGGAAGAAGTAGAACGATCCAATTATAGTCAAAAATTTCAATACCCTTCTCTCAAAAATGAACAGAACATACACACTGAAAATCAGTAAGGAAACAGACAATCTAAACAACATTATCCAGAGAAGGCAATGGCACCCCACTCCAGTACTCTTGCCTGGAAAATCCCATGGACGGAGGAGCCTGGTAGGCTGCAGTCCACGGGGTCCCTGAGGGTTGGACACGACTGAGCGACTTCACTTTCACTTTTCAATTTCATGCACTGGAGAAGGAAATGGCAACCCACTGCAGTGTTCTTGCCTGGAGAATCCCAGGGACGGGGGAGCCTGGTGGGCTGCCGTCTATGGGGTCGCACAGAGTCGGACACGACTGAAGCGACTTAACAGCAGCAGCAGCAAACAACATTATCAGCCAGCTAGATCAAATGGACACTTGTTAGTACTCTACTCAATAAAAGGAGAATGGGCACATGGAACATTAATTTCCCGTTGCACACAGAATACTCAGCAAGACTGAACATTTCCTCAGAGAGCAACTAACAGCAAACATTATGAAAATGTCTGAAAGGACTTGTGACTGAGTTGATTCGTATGATCTTGGTTACAAAGCTAACAAAAGAGGAATCCATTCTTAGACTGAGTTATAACACTGTTCCTGGTTCAGTAACAGTGAGAGATATAATTTTTTCAGGTTGAATTGGAGTAGTCATGCCTGCCTCTGCATCAACCCCTGCACATCCTCCAGTGTACCTAAACCATCTCTAGATTACTTAGGATACACATTACAATGTAAATACTATGTAAACAGCTCCAGCCTGCAGCAAATTCACGTTTTGCTTTTTGGAACTTCCTGGGCCATAAGTCACATCTGGATAAATTTAAAAGCACTCAGTCTTTTAAGTATGTTTTCTGACCTCAAGGATATTAAATTAGAAATCAGTAACAGAAGGATCTTTGGAAAATCCCAAATATGTGGAAGAGGAGGGCATGGCAACTCACTTCAGTATTCTTGCCTGGAGAATCCCCATGGACAGAGGAGGCTGGCAGGCTACAGTTCATGGGGTCGCAAAGAGTCGGACATGACTGAGCAGCTAAGCACAACCTAAATATTTGAATACTAAACAACCTATTGGTCAAAGAAGCAATTAAAAGAAAAATTAAATACAACACAACAAAAAGTGACAGGGAACAATAAGGACAGATATTTTAGCACTAAAGGACATAGGAAAGGTCTCAAATTAATGATATCAGCCTTCATCTTCTGAAACCAAAAAAAAGAAGAGCAAATTAAACCCAAGGGAAGCAGAAAAAAGAAAGATTACAGATCAGACTGGGAATCAGATAATCTTTTTAACTGATTATCCCTCCCTCAATTCCAGGATCTCCCTCAGATATCAAAATCTATGCTCAAGTCACGTATATAATAATGGTATAGTATGGGAGGGATTGGGGGCAGGAGGAGAAGGGGACGACAGAGGATGAGATGGCTGGATGGCATCACTGACTTGATGGACGTGAGTCTGAGTGAACTCCGGGAGTTGGTGATGGACAGAGAGGCATGGCTTGCTGCAATTCATGGGGTCGAAAAGAGTTGGACAGGACTGAGCGACTGAACTGAACTGATGGGTTTCCTGGTGGCTCAGAAGATAAGAATCCACCTGCAATGCAGGAGGCCCAGGTTCAATCCCTGCATTGGGAAGATCCCCTAGAGAAGGAAATGGCTACCCGCTTCAGTATTCTTGACTGGAGATTCCAATGGACAGCGGAGTCTAGTGGGCTACAGTCCAAGGGGTCACAAAGAGTTGGGTATGGCTGAGCGACTGAGCATGTGTGTTTGTGCACGCATGCGCATACACACATATAATTATTACTAAAAAATATTGAGTATAGTCCCCTGAACTATCCAGTAGGTCCTACTTCTTTATTTTAAATATAGTAGTGTGTTTTTGTTAATCCCAAACTCCTAATTAATTGCTCCTGTCCTCTTTCACTTTTGGTAGTCGTAAGTTTGTTTCTATGTCTACGGATCTATTTCTGTTTGGACATTAAGTATATGTCTGTCTTAAAAAAAAAGATTCCACATACAAGTGAAATTTCACTTTCATATAACCTATTAATATTCTTCTGTATGCTTTAAATCATCTCTAGATTACCTACATAATACTATGTAAATAATTGTAAATACAATATAATGTTATGCAAATAGTTGCCATCATGCTTCAAATTCAAGTTTTGCTTTTTGAAACACTCTGGAATTTTTTCCTAATATTTTTGATCCATGGTTGGTTGAATCTATAGATGCAAAATCCTTGGATATAGAGAACTATCTAAAGTTAAATATGGGTTATATAACTAACCTATTTTATCAAGAGAAGTCTAATGAATGAATTTCATTCAAATAACCCAAATAAAAACTGAATTTTATTATGAAGCAGCAAATACTTGGTAAGTACTTTTGCCACAGAACCCAAATTTCACATGTTTGGTTCTCTAATCAATTAAGCAAGAATTAAGATTCTAAAATTAATCTTCCATATCACAGGTCCTTTTAAAAAAAAATGAGTACTCTTGAGCAAAGAACGAATGTGTGAAAGTCAATCACATCCAAGATGAATTATCCTATCTTGATCAACATAGAAAACGTCACTTAGGGCATAGCATCACTACATTAAGTCTAAACACTGATATAGCAACTTTCTGACCAAATATACTTTAAAACAAATAATTTTTTTCTGTTATTAAGCTAGCTCTTTCTTGCCAAATGGAATCTCAAGAGTGCCTCTGAAAACACCACACAAGTCACACCATAATAAAAACCTCTATAGTTGAAGAAATCAGTACTGATGGATAGACTACACAGAAAATAGGCTATTTTAAAGACTTATGGTTATTTTCTTCAATAGAACTGATTGGGCAGTATTAAAGAAGAACTATGGAAAGAACAAAATGGAAAAAGTCTAAGTAAAATTGATCCTAAATAAGTTACAATTTCACAGTTAAAGTGTTGTTATAAAAAATAAGAATCTGATGATGCCTACTCCAGCAAGCATTACTCCATCTGAAAAGGGTTAGGATTTATATGAGACAGAGAATTGAGATAAATACTAGGGATATGATGAAGCTGAATGCTGTGCACATGCTTTGATTTCATGAAAGTATGCACAGAATGCATACACAGTGCAATGGTTTATAAAAGAAGCAGAAAATAATTAACATTCATATAATCTTAGGTGGTAAAGGTCTTTTATATGCTGTAAAACCAAGACATGATTTATTGAGCAAACCATGATGGAAAAAGCACTTTAAGATCTTTTCCAAACCAAAAAAATGGAGAAATATTTACAATTTATATAGGAAATTAATATCTCTAACACAGAAAAAGCTCATGATGGCCTAATACAAATATTATCAAATAATAGGGCAAATCACAAAGAAAAAATAAATGAAGAAACCTGGCCAAAAATTATGAGGTATACTCACTGTTTTTTTTAACAATTTGCACTTATGTGCAAATTGTTAAAAAACTAAATATCATTGTAAATAAATATGTGGAGAAGGAAATGGCAACCCACTCCAGTATTCTTGCCTGGGAAATCCCATGGACAGAGGAGCCTGGTGGGCTGCTGTGCATGGTGTCTTAAAGAGTTGGACATGACTGAGTGACAAACACTAACAAATAAATATGTATATACTATAAATATATACATGCACACATGCACGTTCAGTTGCTTCAGTCATGTCTGACTCTGCGATCCTACGGTCTGTAGCTCTCCAGGCTCCTTTGTCCATGGGGATTCTGCATGTAAAAACTGGAATGACTTGCCGTTTCCTCCTCCAAGGATCTTTCCGATTCAGGGAACAAACCTGTATCTCATGTTTCCTGCATCGGCAGGTGGGTTCTTTACCACCTGTGCCACTTGAGAAGAGCTTATACACATATATATCAGTTTTTCCCATCTTTAAATTGGCAAGTGTAAAAACAGATATAATACCTATCACCAACCAGAGTATATCTTGGGATAAGGTTCCCAGAAAACACTCTGGACACAAGTTAGACTTAGTTTTGTAGATATGCAATTGTTTCCATTATTACATGGGAAAACTTATTTATTACAAGAATCACTTAAAAAAAAGTTCAAAATTCACAAAGTATCTAGGCAGTACCACTCTCAGTGTGAAAGAGCTAGCACAAGGGTATGTTATAGAATAATTCTCACATACAGCTAACAATTATAAGTTACATATACAATTCCTAAAACCAGTCATTTCTTAAAAAACTGTTTAAAGGAAATACACTCAATACTCTATAATAATCTATAAGGGAACAGAATTTGAAAAAGCACAGATATATGAATATGTATAACTAAGTCACTTGGCTGCATACCTGAAACTAACGCATTGTAAATCAACTATATTCCAATTTAAAAAAGAAAAACACAAAATCATCTATCTAGCATTTCCTAATGTGTTCAGCAGAATTGCCAAACTGTATGAGATTTACCAACATAATATGTTTTAGAATTGTTTATTTGTAATCTGAAAATGAAACTGAAATAAAGTATCAAGCAATCACAACAAAGAAGGAAAATGTACCTAATAAATCTATTAAAAAGGAAGACTGTGCTCCGGATGACACGTGCTGTCCGTGATTCTTCATGCTGAGATCTGGATAAATTTAGGCCATCATCCATGTGTCCTTCATGATGCATAATAGCCTGCATGAAAACAAAAATAACTCCATTACTCCCAACATCCTTTTTTCAAATGGGTGTTAGGAAGACGTGCACTCAAAAAGGTGAGCCGTGACAATAAACAGAGTCTAAAGACAGGTGAAACAGGCTGTACACAGTCATGGTCAGGTAAAGTGATATGCACATGTTCCTTTACAAATTCATCCTTCAATATATTTATTCAGTTGTTGCTTTAAAGATGAATCAATTGTTGTTTAAAGCACAAATCAATAAATGTATTGATTTGAAAAACAAATATTAGAGTGCTTTCACATATCTATATTCAATAATTCATCCACAGTCTAAACAAACTCTGAACAAAGAAGCAAAGGAAAACATTACATGGAATACCAGTTATACAGTAATTCTGAACATAGCAGGGTTAATTTATCAGCACTGAGCAATGCTTCTACGGAGAAGGCAATGGCACCCCACTCCAGTACTCTTGCCTGGAAAATCCCATGGATGGAGGAGCCTGGTAGGCTGCAGTCCATGGGGTCGCTAAGAGTCAGACACGACTGAGCGACTTTACTTTCACTTTTTACTTTCATGCATTGGAGAAGGAAATGGCAACCTACTCCAATATTCTTGCCTGGAGAATCCCAGGAATGGGGGAGCCTGGTGGGCTGCCGTCTATGGGGTCGCACAGAGTCAGACACGACTGAAGTGACTAAGCAGTAGCAATGCTTCTAAGGTATCTCAGTTCTTTTAAAAAATGTATTTTATTGTATTATTTCTTTTGTTAGGCTTTATATTTCTGAATATACAACATAAAGAGATAATTGAAGAGCTGAATGAATTTTACAAAGTGCAACAACTGTGTAACACCCAATCAAGAAAGAGAATGCTACAGCACCTTAAAACCTCCTCTAGTGTTCACTTCCTGTCCCTGTTTTCCAAGGTATTTCCCATCTTCAGGACTTTCAACAGCAAAGATCACTTGTGTACTGTATGTAAATGGAACCATTTGTGCCTAACTCCCTTCAGTCAACACCAACAGCAAAAAGTCTTCAGAACATTTAACCAGATAAACTGAACGAAAATTAGCAACTAGAACTAATATCACAAACTACCTAAAAAGCAATGTAAAGAGGATTTTCCCTATACCAAAATCAGTGAGACAGAGATTCAGAGTCTTTTTTTCTATTCAAAGTATTTTTTTTCTTTTTGCCACTCCACAGAACATCTGGGATCTTAGACTAAACCAAACTGGGTTTAGTCTATGAATATAAGGATTCTTAAGTATTGTGATGTCTTCTACCAGATATTGAACCTTTGCCCCCTTACAGTGGAAACTGGGAATCTTAACCACTGAACCATCAGGGAAGTCCCAAAGTCAATTCCAAACCTTAAATGCATTCACTGACAAAGAAAAAATGACCATAATGAAGCAATGTATTACTCTTTTTAAGACTCTAAAAAACAAACAAACAAAATTTAAAAGAGGAATTAAATAAGATAAAAAAGAATTTAATGAACTAGAAAGAAAATGATATAGTAGGTAAGGATGAATAAACCCCAAATGTTTATTTTTTGAGAAGATAAATGAAAGAGATTAACCTCTCACAAAGCAAGCCAAAGATAAAATTGAAAGAAAGAAATAAAGACAGGAAATATGATATAAGATACAAAAGACATTAAAATTATAAAATATAATAAATCAATGCCGTATGAGACTTAATGCCCCCTCCAATTTTTTTTAAGAACATAACTGACTACCCCAAAGGACATGGATGACTTTCTAGCAAATTTAAAAAATCATCAAAAGGCATCTCCTTAATGTAGAAAATTTGATGATATCAACTTATTTAACAGAGATGGGAAAGGCAATTTAAGATCCAATATTTAAAAGATCATAGGACTAGACAATTTCACAAGCGAGCTCTAATGAACCTTCAAAGAGAACATATTCTTTAAATAATAAACTAGTAAGTGAACAATGACTGCTGCCTATCTTTACATAGTCTGTCACCTATGAAAGGTCTATATTTTCTAATATTTGAAAAAAGACAAAGGAAAGAATACTTTGCAAAATTTGAAAATTGTTAGAATTTCAAATTTCAATATCCATAAACAAAGAAAAATTAATGCATAAATTTATCAAATGAATATATGTGGCAATTCTACGTAAGTTCTAAAATAAAATATAAGTAGAAACCAATAAGATTTAAGAAGAATAATAAACTAGGCCAACCTGGGTTTAGTCTATGAATATAAGGATTCTTAAATATTGTGATGTCTATTCACTTATTTATCAACAAAGTAAAAGATACTAAAGCATGATTTTTATCTCCCTTCAACTGATAAAATTTAGCAATCATATCTAATTTTATTAAGTCAGATAAAGTGAAATAGCAGAATATTATTTAAGTATATAAACTAGTTTAATTGTCTACAGGATGCAAGAAGGCATAACTTCAGTGAAAGAGGAGTGAAAATTCACAATCAGAAGTCATACTGAGATGAACAACCAGAATAGATGAAATGACAGCAAGCTGAGATAAGCGTGACTTGGGTGTGATAATGAAAAACACACAAAAAACTAAAATTTCAACCCTTTCATGGTTCACAGCCTTGTGTGGCGAAGGGGCTATGTAACTCAATGAAGCTATGAGCCACGCCCCACGCAGGGACACCCAAAAGCGATGGATCAAAGGGGAGAGTGCTGATAAAACACGGTCTACTGGAGGAGGAAAGGCAACCTGCTTCGGTATTCTATCCAGAGGAGCCTGGCAGGCCATACAGTTCATGGGGTCAAAAAAAGTCAAACAGGACTGAGCAACTAAACAACAACAACAAAGCAACATCTAAAACTGCTCACCATACAAAAACCAGAGAGCTTATCAGGGTGGGACTGGACCTCTAGCATGTAAATAACATAGCAAGTGGCTGAGAGTGTTAGCTACTTGTTTTGGTCTTGCATTTGTATTTTTCAGTCATTAAGAATGACTGCCATAGACAGTGTTTTTGTACATTCTTACCTTACGTTGTATGGATCCCATTCTCACCGATTTCACATCCACAGACTGGTAAGTCAGCCATAAGCCTGTATTGATATGCTGTATATAACATACTGAGTCTCCATATTTTATTTCAGAGGTTCCCATGCCATCAACTTCTTTTCTCACTCCTACATCCAATTTTTCCTGAGAGAGGAAAAAAAAAGATAAGCAAAGGCTTTTAAAAAATATGGGTTTAATATCAAAAGAACTTTGCCTTGTTGTAAATCATGTCCCTTGAAAAATGTAGCCCTCTGAAATGATAATGGTCAAATGTTCTATTGTAGCAGTTAAATCTCTAATGGAAACTGAGTAGGAGATTGCAAGGATAAATAACATACTCCTGAATTATTCATACGGGTAGAAAATTATTTCGGCCATAACACAAAATTTTATATTGCTTCATGGAAAACTCCAAACTGGAGACCTTAAAATCAGTAATTTAGGTTTCATATTCTTTCTAGATTATTATTTTTATGATTGATGACTAAGAGTATAGGTTGGGGGGATAGAAAACTCAATTTTGAGCCTAATCTCTGCCACTTAGTACCTCTGAGGTCTTAGGATAACTTAATTAAACCTTTTAAGCCTCTGTTTTCTCATCTGTAAATAAAGCTAACAAGAGAACCTCCCCCACAGTATCAGAAAAAAATGAGATAATGAATGCAACCCTTTCAGCACAGAATCTGCAATAAAATAAACACTTTAATAAACTTTCAGGATTTTGACCATGAATCTGTTATTTATAATGGTAATGATTAATTTTGTTTTAATGAGGGTGTTAGGAATAATGATGATTTCTTTCAAACACTAATCAAGGGTATAATTCAGTTTCAATATAGTTTTTGGACTACAGAGCTCCCTATGCTAGGAAGAAACAATCAATCCTCTGATACCAACTAAATATTTCCTTTCAATCCTTATTTATTTTAATGCTTCTTCCTTCAATTTTCCCTTCCATGTTTCATTCTGGTCTTCAAAAACTCATTATATCTTGAAGTTCTGTATAATTCTTAAAATAACAAGAAAAAAATCTAATACTCTTTTGGTTACAATATCTTCTTTTGTGGTTCCTTATTGTCCTTGTTCTAATTTTCTTGGTAAATTTACTTTTTGTCTATCTCTGGCTGTTACAGCATTGTTTGAAATCAGTACTAGTTATATAAATGTTTCTGAAAATTAGGTTGGAGTCAATTTTATGTCTGTTAAACCACCAAAAGGAACAATTCAAGTAAAACAGAAATTTTGATTTTTTATGGCATTATTGCTGCTGCTGCTGCTGCTGCTGCTAAGTCTCCTCAGTCATGTCCGACTCTGTGCAACCCCATAGACGGCAGCCCACCAGGCTCCCCCGTCCCTGGGATTCTCCAGGCAAGAACACTGGAGGGGGTTTATTACACCACACTAATAATTAAGAACTCCAAAATAATTAAGGACACTCCGTCAACAATTGAAAATTAAAACTTAAATGAGTTTCGATTCTTATTGCAAAAAGGGTCAAGGTCATATAAGAAAGTGAATGCAATTATAAGTTAAGTTGATTTAACCATTATGCAAATAACCTGAAACACTATTCTAAGAATAAGCAATAAAACAGATAATAAACCATTCCAATTTCATTCTATCAAACCAGATAAACTACAAGTCTACTTAAACCAACTCTCTAAATAGAAAAATTAAATTCTAGGGAAAATATATAACAATGCAATTATCTCCTCAAAATAAAACAAGGAGCTTCTAACATGCTTTTTGTATTTCCTTTATCCCAGGAAATTGGCTTGTAGTCTATTTACAGGTTTGAGGATTGGGCTTTGAAAAAGTGCAGCTGTTAAGTGCAAAGGTAAGCTGTGCTTGCTTTTTACTGAAGTGCTTCACATCACTCTCTGGATTAGAACTTTTAATTCCAAAACTTCATGATGACCATGTTTTTGTAATTATTCTGATCCTCAAGTCAAGTAAGAATTACTAAAGTGACATTAGAGGAAAAAACAAAACAAAAAAAAAAACACCTGATTATTTGCTGTTTAAAAGAACAAAAGCCAGTCATGTCCTTTCCTTCTTTTATTTCCTATCATTTTCTGTAGCTCAAGTTTAGGAGACATTCAGGTAAAAATAACCTCTATGATCTGACCGATCACCATGTTAAGAACATGGCAGCTGGTAAAAGGATCTAATAGAAAACTAGTCTGTCTTACCAGAAATAAAGTGTCCAAGTTAGGTGAGAAGTCAGATTCCTAAAACCCTGTATTAGCTAACCTATATCTAAATTAGCGATCTTTAGTTTTAGCATTACCTTGATATATTTTATAAATCATCTATATTTAGTTTTCTTTTCAGTTATTCTGGCTTTGGGAAATGACTGTCGTTTAGTTAGGCTAATCATCCCATAGACAACAGTTAGAAAATTGGAAAAAAATATTTTTTAGAATCTGTTGTTGGGCATTTCAGAGACTAAAAGCAGAAAGTGAACAGCAGACTTCTCTATAAAGACAAACAGTACCCAAGTGATTGGTAAGATGTAGCCTTTGCCTAGGGGCATGCCCTGTGCAATTTGCTTGGAGCTCAAGTAGAAGAAAAGCTGCTGCCTTATTTGATACTTAAGGTATCAAAGGACACAGTTTCGGGCTCACAAGCAGACAAAAAAATTAGACAAGCTAAATCCTGGATGTGAAAAGTAGCCACAAAATCTGTTTATGCAATCTGCCAATTCTTGTTAACCACTATACTATGCACACCCAGGGGAGGCCTAGTAAATAGCAGCAGCTGGACTCCAAAATAACTGAGCACAAACAGTACGAGCAACAGCCCACTGCCAAAGAAAGAAGAAACTGGAGCTTCAGTTCAGCAAGATTCACTGCCTGAAAAAACCAGTCACTCCTCAGAAAAAAAAAATAACCCCAATCCCAGCATTCAAATAATCCTATTCATGAATGCTTGGAAAATCTAATTTCCAAATGAATATTCATATGGTTCCAGAAGTTTAAAAGATCAGCCTGAAAAATAAAAAGTGATGTTTTGGCATTGGGTATGTCAATCTGGCTCATGACCAAGTCACAGCTATGTCTGAGCAACTGTTCTCCTTAAATTATATATACTGGATATAATATTGGAGATTAGACTCATTAGCAGATTTAAACTAGTCCTAATAGCATTATGTTTTAATTATATGGACCAGGTAGTTCAAAGAGATTCTTCTAGCATTAACTGAAATTTTCCTTAAATGTCCCCAAATTATTCTGTCAAGTGGCTGAAAGAAAGAAGACATGGGCCTACATCCTTAGATGATGGAGTATTTTGGTACAAGCCAGTTCTCCTTAAGACAAATAGTGGCTAAAGTTATGAGAGTTAAAAGGTCAAAACTTAATTTATTTGCTTCTATACAGGGGCACATTTTGGCAAAGAATAGCTGGTCACTGTGAAATATAAGTCTAACAATACTACAGGTTAAGAGAAATGGCTGGGACGGACAGGCCAGGTCAAGCTTAGCCCATCCAGGGCAGAATTGCAAAAAAACACACAGCTGACTTTAGTCCTAATGTTCAGAAGCTTCATGAGGAAAAACTCCAGTGGGTGGGTTTGTGGAGAGAAGGGCTTTAAAACTTTTCCTGTATTGGGAGATGTAAGAAGCTTGTAGAAGGCCCTCTATTGTCTCTTCACTAACCTTAAACCAGGTACACCCATGCTCTACTCATTTTTGGCCCTAGCTAACCTTTCAAATCTTTTCATCACACAACAGTTTGCAACTTGTGGGTTCTTTCCCTAAATCAAAGAAGCAGAAATGAATAAGTAATTAACAGATGACCAGATCACTTCCCTAGCATCCCCTTCAGAAATCTCACAAATAAACTGTGTGAACAAGAAAAAGAAAGTGAAGTTGCTCAGTCATGTCCAACTCTTTGCAACCCCATGGACTGTAGCCTACCAGGATCCTCCATCCATGGGATTTTCCAGGCAAGAATACTGGAGTGGGGTGCCATTTCCTTCTCCAGAAATCTCACAAATAAACTGTGTGAACAAGGCAGTATATAAAGAAAGATCACGAGAAGCTGATGAGCCTGCACACTGTGGGGGATGGCCATGAGTCTGACCCCCCATCTCAATGATTCACTAGATTACTTCCTTCAGTTCAGTTTAGTCGCTCAGTGGTGTACGACTCTTTGCGACCCCGTTAATCACAGCACGCCAGGCCCCCCTGTCCGTCACCAACTCCCGGAGTTCACGCAAACTCACGTCCATCAAGTTGGTGATGCCATCCAGCCATCTCATCCTCTGTCATCCCCTTCCCCTCCTGACCCCAATCCTTCCCAGCATCAGTCTTTTCCAATGAGTCACCTCTTCGCATGAGGTGGCCAAAGTACTGGAGTTTCAGCTTTAGCATCATTCCTTCCAAAGAACACCCAGGGCTGATCTCCTTCAGAATGGACTGGTTGGATCTCCTTGCAGTCCAAGGGACTCTCAAGAGTCTTCTCCAACACCACAGTTCAAGAGCATCAATTCTTCGGCGTTCATCCTTCTTCACAGTCCAACTCTTACATCCATACAT
>NW_011495024.1:3774846-3779975 GCF_000754665.1 Bison bison bison | reverse complement strand
CCTTTTCTAAAACCAGCTTGAACATCTGGAAGTTCACCGTTCATATATTGCTGAAGCCTGGCTTGGAGAATTTTGAGCATTACTTTACTAGCGTGTGAGATGAGTGCAATTGTGCGGTAGTTTGAGCATTCTTTGGCATTGCCTTTCTTTGAGATTGGAATGAAAACTGACCTTTTCCAGTCCTGTGGCCACTGCTGAGTTTTCCAAATTTGCTAGCATATTGAGTGCAGCACTTTCACAGCATCATCATTCAGGATTTGAAACAGCTCAACTGGAATTCCATCACCTCCACTAGTTTTGTTCGTAGTGATGCTTTCTAACACCCACTTGACTTCACATTCCAGGATGTCTGGCTCTAGGTGAGTAATCACACCATTGTGATTATCTGGGTCATGAAGATCTTTTTTGTACAGTTCTGTGTATTCCTGCCACGTCTTCTTAATATCTTCTGCTTCTGTTTGGTGCATACTATTTCTGTCCTTTATTGTGCCCATCTTTGCATGAAATGTTCCCTTGGTATCTCTAATTTTCTTGAAGAGGTCTCTAGTCTTTCCCATTCTGTTGTTTTCCTCTATTTCTTTGCATTGATCGCTGAGGAAGGCTTTCTTCCTGGTCTCCCTTTAAAAGCTTTCACTGCCATGTAGAATCTTCAGAGGTGGTTTTGGGGGTTGCTGAGTCCTCCATCTCCCCAGACAGCTAGTTATTCTGATTCAAGGCAACCTTTCTCTGTATCAACGTTTGTGACTGTTGATTTTGTGAGCAGCAAGCAGCAGACCTGATTCAATAACAGAGGGTCTTTGAGGAGCTTCCATGGGGACAGTGAAACAAGGATACAGACCCTTAGGAGAAGCCCTCTAAAATCTTGTACTATATTTTCTCTCCCCTGGAGTGTGGACAGAACCAATGAACATGAAGGGGAATCACTTCTGTGATTAGATTGTGTTACACCACGAAGGCAGAAAGACTCAGCAGATGTTGTCAGGGTCTCTAATCAAGTGACCTGGAGCAAATAAAATGGGAGGCTTCCCAGGCTGACTCACACTTAATCAGGTGCGGTCTTTAAAAGAGGATTTAGGCTTTCCTTAAGCACAAAGACTACAGTGAGTCCCATGGATTCCATTCTGCTTACAATCTTCCTCTTCAGGACATTTGCACTTCAGACTCCTTGGCCAGCTTTCCAATCTCAGAAAGCAAGTCCACATAAAACATCCCTTCATATATGTGTCTCTCACTCTGGCACTCTCTCTCTCTGGTTAAACTCTGACTGATACGCTACTACTAAGTCACTTCAGTTGTGTCCAACTCTGTGCGACCCCATAGACGGTAGCCCACCAGGCTCCCCCATCCCTGGGATTCTCCAGGCAAGAACACTGGAGTGGGTTGCCATTTCCTTCTCCTCTGACTGATATACCTCATCTTTTTTTTCTTTCTTTTTTTTGTTGTTGTTGTCTTTTCTTACTTCATTTTTAAGGGCGTTGTTTTCTTTCTAATTTTACTAGCAAAATCTGTTCATTGCCGACAACTACAAATACCTAAAGGTATCAAAAATTAATGATCACCTATAGTCCTCATCTCTCCCAGACATAACCATCATTAACATCTTGTTGCATTTCTTTCCAGCATCTCCATTTTTAAACTTGAAGTATAATTGGCCTACATTATGTTAGCTCCAGGTATACAACACAGCGATTCAATCATAAAGCTATACATTACAAAATCATCACCATGATGTCGAATTACCATGTGTATTATCTAAGATACTGCTGCTGCTGCTGATACTACAATACTATTAATTATATTCCCCATGCTGAACATTTCATTCCTATGACTCATTGATTTGTAACTGGAAGTTTGTACCTTTTAGTCTCTCTCCCTTCTGGCAACCAATAGTGTTTGTTCTCTGTATCTAGGAGTCTGTTCTGTTATGCTTGTTCATTGGCGTTGTTTTTTAAATTCTGCACACACACACATATATATAAATATATAAGTGAAATCGTACAGTATTTGTCTTTCTCTGACTCAGCAGCATACCCTCTATGTCCATCTATATTGTTGTAAATGGAGAGATTTCTTTTTTCAGATGAGTAACATTTCATCATATATATTTGTATGTATACCATATCTTCTTTATCCATTCACCTATTGATCGGCACTAATCAATCTTAATGTAAATAATGCTGCAATGAACACAAAAATGCATATATCCTTTCAAATTAGTGAAACACCTCATCTTAACCACAGATGGTTTCACCAAGCTCACTGTCAGGCTTAATGCTCTTTATTTCTTTTTTTATTTTTTTTAAATTTTATTTTATTTTTAAACTTTACAATATTGTATTAGTTTTGCCAAATATTGAAATGGATCCACCACAGGTATACATGTGTTCCCCATCCTGAACCCTCCTCCCTCCTCCCTCCCCATACCATCCCTCTGGGTCATCCCAGTGCACCAGCCCCAAGCATCCAGTATCGTGCATCGAACCTGGACTGGCAACTCGTTTCATACATGATATTATACATGTTTCAATGCCATTCTCCCAAATCTTCCCACCCTCTCCCTCTGCAACAGAGTCCATAAGACTCAGTGTCTCTTTTGCTGTCTCGTACACAGGGTTATTGTTACCATCTTTCTAAATTCCATATACATGTGTTAGTATACTGTATTGGTGTTTTTCTTTCTGGCTTACTTCACTCTGTATAATAGGCTCCATTTTCATCCACCTCATTAGAACTGATTCAAATGTATTCTTTTTAATGGCTGAGTAATACTCCATTGTGTATATGTACCATTGCTTTCACTGTCTTCTGATCCAGCAATCCCACTGCTGGGCATACACACTGAGGAAACCAGAAGGGAAATAGACACATGTACCCCAATGTTCATCACAGCACTGTTTATAATAGCCAGGACATGGAAGCAATCTAAATGTCCATCAGCAGATGAATGGATAAGAAAGCTATGGTACATATACACAATGGAGTATTAATGCTCTTTAAAATTACCATAAAAACTAGAACAGAATTTCTCTTATCTTCTGTAAAAACATAGTGGGCATTACTTTCTATTATGCTATCAAAACCCTTTGAGAAACACCACTTGAATGCAAGAATTTATTCTGAATTTAATCCTGATTAAAAGCAAAAATCCATCTGCATTGATAAACAGCATATAACTATTTTGATAATAAAAAAGCCCAAGTTATCCATTTTGATTTTAATTTTTAGATATTTAATCAGTCACTAAGCAACCATAATATACAGGTGATAACAGATGAGCAACATTTTTTTTTATCTGCTGCTGCTAAGTCATTTCAGTCGTGTCTGACTCTGTGCGACCCCATGGACTGCAGCCTACCAGGCTCCTCCATCCATGGGATTTTCCGGGAAACAGTACTGGAGTGGGGTGCCATTGCCTTCTCCCTTTTATCTGCTACTCATTACTAAATCACAAGTTTTATCATTAAAGGGGGCTTTAGATTTACTATTAATACTTAGGTTCAGAGTCTAGATCTGCCACTTAACTAATCTAAGCCTAAATATAGTCATCTACATAAGGAAGATTAAAAACAGTATCTAAGCTTTATAGGTTTGAACTAGGATTAAATATGGAGAAGGCAATGGCCACCCACTCCAGTACTCTTGCCTGGAGAATCCCATGGACGGAGGAGCCTGGTAGGCTGCAGTCCATGGGGTCGCTAAGAGTCGGGCACAACTGAGCGACTACACTTTCACTTTTCACTTTTCACTTTCATGCATTGGAGAAGGAAATGGCAACCCACTCCAGTGTTCTTGTCTGGAGAATCCCAGGGACAGAGGAGCCTAGTGGGCTGCCTTCTATGGGGCTGCACAGAGTCAGACACAACTGAAGCAACTTAGCAGCAGCAGCAAGATTAAATAAGAAAACACATAAAAAGGACTTAGCACATTACTTGGCACATTATAAACTGTTAGCTTGACTCTTATTTTTATTGTGTGGGTCTATACATTTTAAAGCATCTTAAACATTTTTTGAGCCAAGAATAAAAATCTCAAATAAAAACATGCTAAAACTATGTCCTAAAAATATTTTGTTCTATTTTTACAATTTGCTCCATAATCCTTGTAATCTCATTGGAAGTCTTATTTGAGGTTGGTATTCCATCATTTCAATAGCCAAAGGTTTCTATTCATGGTTCATGAAAGGAAAAAGACTGGATAAAATCACCCACAGAGGAATATTTCAGTGGTATTTTAAGCTAAAAAAAAAAAAAATGACATCTTGGGGGCAGTGTAATACAGGGTAGTTGTCAACCTACCTTATGATTAGAACTGACATTTCAATACACTAATGTAACGGTTTAAAATTCTAGGAGTAGAGAAAGTGAAGAAAAGGTCTATGAAAACCTGCATGAATCAAACTGAATTTTTCATGATATAAAATGCTTTCTTTAAAAAAAAGACCAAGGATTTCACAATATATACGTACATCAAAACATCACATTGTAAATCTTATTTCCACATATTATTAAATGTCAGTTATATCTCCCTAAAGCTGAGGGGGGAAAAGGGACAACATCGGTGATATTATAAATTGTCTTTCACTTTATTGTGTTTATTCTGAACATATCCAATCATCAACAATTGTTGATTATTCTGCAAATCCTGAATATGAGAATGGCTAGTGAGTATTCACATTAGTACAAAGATATCCCAATGACAATTTTAAAAATCGCTGCTTATATTAAATAGCAGAACAGGTTTTTAAAGCTGTTCTCAAAATTTTAAGTAAGAATGAACTTGAAGTGAAGTGAAGTGAAAGTCACTCAGTCATGTCCCACTCTTTGGGACCCCACGGACTACACAGTCCATGGAATTCTCCAGGCCAGTATACTGGAGTGGGTAGCCTTTCCCTTCTCCAGGGGATGTTCCCAACCTAGGGATCGAACCCAGGTCTCCCACATTGCGAGCGGATTCTGAGCCACAAGGGAAGTCCAAGAATACTGGAGTGGGTAGCCTGTCCCTTCTCCAGCAAATCTTCCTGACCCAGGAATTGAACTGGGGTCTCCTACATCACAGGTGGATTCTTTACCAACTGAGTTATGAGGGAAGCCCAGAATGATCTTAATGTTTTCTTAAAAAAAAAAAACATA
>NW_011495024.1:3727395-3774622 GCF_000754665.1 Bison bison bison | reverse complement strand
TAAGAAAAAGTTGGCATTTTCAACTGTTCTAAAAAAGGTTTAATTTTTCACCAGTAATAAAAATTTGGCTTACAACATAGTGACTGTGTCAACCAATAGTCATTTATTAATTGTATACTCAAAGTACACCAAGAATCAAAGAAATATCTTACACACATATCTTTGCCTTCCAGAAATATAAGTACTCATTATTTTCATTGGATATAGTATAGCAAAAATACGTAAAAAATATAGCAAGCATTTTCAGCTTGTCAGTGGCATTAAGGGAAAACAAGAATGAGATACACCTTTAAGAAAACGTGATTATTTATTCAAAGGCCAGGGACCATGACCAAGTATGATGCTTAACAAAAGGATGAAAGAAATCCTTTGCCTATATCATCTTCTCTAAAACGTTAACAGTATAAAAACAGTATTTTATTTTAAAAACATATTATGTCATCTATAACTATGAACTGTACTTTTACTCTTTTAGTTAGTTCTAAGTTCAATGCTTTTTTATTATGCAGCTGCACCTTTCATCATGAATAATTTTTAATTTTAATAATTAGCGTTATTAGTATAAATATATATATATATTTTTTTGAGTCGGACAGGACTGAGCGGCTTCACTTTCACTTTTCACTTTCATGCACTGGAGAAGGAAATGGCAACCCATTCCAGTGTTCTTGCCTGGAGAATCCTGGGGACGGCGGAGCTTGGTGGGCTGCTGTCTATGGGGTTGCACAGAGTCGGACATGACTGAAGCAACAGCAGCAGCAGTATAAAAATATGTATATAGTTGTTAAAGACAGAGATACATACACTCAATAGTTGTTTCTGAGTGATGGATAGTACACAATTTTAATTTACCCCTCCCATATTTTTGCATTATTTCTTTTTAAAATCTTCTATAATGATTACACATTATATATAATAGAACAAAGTAATTTTAAAAATAATAGACTTACTGTCTTGACTTCATAGAAAACACTTTATTACGTTATCTGTCAGTGATTTTAAAATGAAAATTCTGTGATTTTAAAAATAAGATTTCCCCCAAAAATTAAAAATAGAGTTTCCATGTGCTCAATTGCTTCAGACATAACCGATTCTTTGAGACCCTATGGACTATAGCCTGCCAGGCTACTCTGTCCATGGGATTCTCCAGGCAAGAATACTGGAGTGGGTTGCTGTGCCCTCCTCTAAGGGATCTTCCCGACCCAGGGATCGAACCCGCATCTCCTGCATTGCAGATGGATTCTTTACTGCTGAGCCACCAGGGAAGCCCCCAGAGTTATCATAGCATCCAGCAATCCCACTTCTGGGTATTTAACCAGAAAAACTCTAATTCAAAAAGATACAGGGACTCCTATTTTCATAGCAACACTGTTCACAATAGCCAAGATATGGAAACTACCCAAATGTCCCGCAACAGTTGAATGGACAAAGAAGATGTGGTACACACACACACACACACACACACAGGAATACTACTCAGCCATAAAAACAATGAATGCCATTTGCAGCAACATGGATGGCCCTAGAGATTATCATACTAAGAGAAGTAAGTCAGAAAGAGAAAGTCAAATACCATATGATATTACTTACATGTGGAATCTAAAATATGATACAAATGAACTTATTTATGGGACAGAAACAGACTCACAGACACAGAGACAAACTTACAGTTGCCAAGGGGGAGGGGTGGGGGAGGGATGAAATGGTAGTTTGGGATTAGCAAGTGCAAACTATTATATATAGGATGGACAAACAATAAAGTCCTACTGTGTAGCGCAAGGAACTTCATTCTAAAAATCATAATGGAAAAGAATATGAAAAATAATGTATATGACATGTACAACTGAATCATTTTGCTGTACAGCACAATATAACACTAAGTCAACTATACTTCAATACAATAAATTAAAAAATAAAATGTTTTCCTTGATTTCACCTGTTTTCATGACTCTCAACCATGTTATATACAAATTGATCGTGTGCTATTAGCAACCTGTGTATTAGAGTGGTTCCATGAATGTGGGCTCCATACAGGAGACCAGTTTTAGAGAAATCAAACAGTTCATTGGGTTTTCCAGGTGGTGCTAGGGGTAAAGAACCCACATGCCAGTGCAGGAGACTTAAGAGACCTCAGTATGATCCCTGGATTGGGAAGATCCCCTGGAGGAGGGCTTAGAAACTAACTCCAGTATTCTTGCCTGGAGAATCCCATGGACAGAGGAGCCTCGCAGGCTACAGTCCACGGGGTTGCAGAGAGTCAAACATGACTGAAGCAACTTAGCACACACATATGCATGCCAACAGTTCATTAAAAGGCAATATTGAAATTCCAGTTCCCTGTGCTTTCAATGTCAGCTATGACAGTATAAAATCACCAAAAGCCAGAAACAGAACCTCTGAGCAGAGACCACAGAAGAATCTGGTCAGTAAAAATTCTTCATATGTAAATCATAATGCTGACAGAACAAAAGCAGAGAGATTTATGGGGAAATGTTTCAAAAGCCTTGTGCGAGAACTGTTTTGAGATTTTAAAAATATTCATAGCTTTTGAGTCAGTATTTCTGCTTCAAGGTCTCCCCATGAAGAAAGAAATTTAAAATGTGCACAAAACTTATGTCCAAGTATGTCAGTACAATGGTTGAATTTTTTAACTGATTTTTTTTTGTTACAGAGGAAAAATGGCTATCATAACAGTCAAAACAACCAGAGATTTTTTTTAAGTTAAATAAAAATGTTCCCCTTGCACTCATATTCTCATATATCTTCCCTTTTGATCGGTTTTTTGGGTTTATTTTTTATATTTTATTGAAGTAGAATTGATTTACAATGTTGTACTAATTCTCACTGTACAGCAAAATGATACAGTTTCACATATATGCACATTTTTTTCTCAAATTCTTTTCCATTATGGTTTATCACAGGATATTAAATATAGTTCCCTGTTGTACAGTAAGACCTTGTTGTTTATCCATTCTCTACATAATAGTTTGCATTTGCTAATCTCAACCTCCCAATCCTTTCTTCTCTCTCCTGCCTCCTCCATTTTGATCTTTCTAAAGCAGTCAAAATTAAAAGATTAGTACAGATTTTTCACATCTAACATATTGTCATATACAAACACACACACTGGGGTCTTTTTCTTCAGTTAAAAAAAAAGTAAGATTTTAAAATTGCTTTATAATTTGCTTTTTTTTACTCAACAATATTATGATGGATATCTTTCCAAATCAACATATTCTCATGGCTAATGCCACTAAGTTACCAACTCTATTAATATTTGTTAAACATTTGAGTCTTTACCAGGTTTTTTTTTTTCCCCATGGCAAGGAATGATAAAGGTAATGTGCACAGTTTTATTTTATTTCTATAAGAAAACCCCTCTCATTTAAAATGCACTTATATAGAATGTTGCTAGATCAATGGAGGCATGTATGCAAGACATTTTTAATGTTAATATATGTGTCTGTTTCGTATTTGCATTTCCACTGGAATAACCCAGCCCCTGCTTTGCTCAGTTCAGTTCAGTTCAGTCGCTCAGTCATGTCCAACTCTTTGCAACTCCATGGACTGCATGCAGCACACCAGGACTCCATCTCCATCACCAACTCCTGGAGTTTACTCAAACTCATGTCCATTGAGGCAGTGATGCCATCCAACCATCTCATCCTCTGTTGTCCCCTTCTTCTCCCGCCTTCAATCTTTCCAAGCATCAGGGTCTTTCAAATGAGTCAGCTCTTCGCATCAGGTGGCCAAAGTATTGGAGTTTCAGCTTCAACATCAGTCCTTCCAATGAACACCCAGGACTGATGTCCTTTAGGATGGACTGGTTGGATCTCCATGCAGTCCAAGGGACTCTCCAAGAGTCTTCTCCAACACCACAGTTCAAAAGCATCAATTCTTCGGTGCTCAGCTTTCTTTATAGTTCAAATCTCATATCCATACATGACCACTGGAAAAACCATAGCTTTGACTAGACAGACCTTTGTTGACAAAGTAATGTCTCTGCTTTTGAATATGTTATCTAGGTTGGTCATAACTTTCCTGCCAAGGAGTAAGCGTCTTTTAATTTCATGGCTGCAGTCACCATCTGCAGTGATTTTGGAGCCTAAAAAAGCTAGAGGCATTCATTTACCTCCTGGAGAAGTAGGACTGTTATAGTAGAAAGAATGAAAAGAGAAAGATTGTGGAGGTATTCAGCTTTCTATAGTAAAATAGGATTTCTGAAGACTATAGGAATGTGATTGTTACAGAAATAATGAAAAGAGAAAAATGAATTTCAGATTTCTCCAGCAGTAACAGGAACTGAGGAGACCACAATTAGACAATAGTGTCAGGCAGCTGCCTGGGAGCCTGTAGAGCGGGTAGGAGAGTGCTTCACTACATGAGGTCCTGGGGACCTCTGACAGCCTTGGGGGTGAATGAGTGACTAGCCAGTCCAGGGTTCCAGACCTGGAGATCAGGCCTGGTTATTGAAACCCACCCTGGGTAGTGGTTTGGAGCAGAGATAACCTCATGTTTACCAGCTCTTCTATACACCCAGCTAAGTGACTATCCATAGAAGGTGGGCAAGTGACTCATCTCTCCTGCCTTTAGTTTTTCCATCTGTAAAATGGGGATCCTGTTTCTCAGTGAGATCACTTATGGAAAATATTCATCTCAAATTGTAGACTTACCGAGAATCACAGAATGGTAGCAATTATCATCTTTAAAAGGTGAAGGATTTAGGAAAGAAAGGGTCCCTGCTTCCCAGTGCCCTCAACAAGATTTAGAAAGGCATGGACTATCAGCATCTTCCCTACCCCTAGTTGAGATCAAGTGAGCCCTCATACGTTCTGGGTGAATAAATGTCCACTTCCCTTCTTTTAGACTTCCCTTTCTTCCACTATCTTAGTTCAGTACATTTTATTACAGTTGAATGTTTGGCTTTTTACTCAGAAATATCTTATTTGTTACTCGATTTTGAAATTTTTAGAAAATATTATTTGACTTATCTCTGTTTTACTGGAAGTAATCAGAGCACCTTTTACTTTTCCTCTTTCGCCTCCAGTTTTTGTTAGATATTCATTTACCTTTTAAATGCCATGTCTTGAAAAAATTTCTAATATTATTTCAATGTGATATGCCTGTTCATATTTTTCCCCTTCTCTGGGATTTTATTTCAGAAGATATATTTTGCTGGGATGTCATGCATTTCTTTGCACTTTTCCAATTTTCTGCCATCTTTTTTTCTTGAAAAGGGCTTTCACCATCAGATAACTGATCATCTTTGGCAGGTTGAATTTTTTGTCTTTCTGGACTGAGGGATTATCAGTGGACAAACTAGTAAATTCCCAAGTCTTGAGGAAGAAGCCCACTGGCATCAAGTCTGTTCACAATGTGATCAACTGCACACTCCAACTATAGAGACAAGGAGCAACTAACTGCCCATCTGAAGTCCACCCAAGCTCTCCCCCCTTCAGAGCTTCCCCGTGAGTCCCAATAACAACTACAAATGCTGATCCTGTCTCAGATTATCCACTGGAACTGACCAGCCTTATCTGTTTCCACCAGAATGAATAGGGACCTACACTGGCTGTCGTTCCTGGAAAACTTGGGAGAACTCATCAAATCAGAAGCATATTCCACCATTCTGTGTCTTCCAAAGGAAGAGAACTAAGAGCATGGCATTAGGGATGTAAACTCAGGCTACCAGCTTTTCAGAGTTACTTCTGGTCTTGTTCAAACAACCTTTATCTGTAACACGGGCATATGCACCTCTGGGACAAAGCTAACCAGTAATTCAATACTGTTTCTAACACAATGACCAAATTTCACAATAATCATTAAATTAAGGACAGAAATATACAGTTATCTTAAAAAGGCACGCAACAGACACTTGGCATGTGTCAAGTGAACAAGTGATTTTCAGCTATTCCTGAGACACGTGACTATTCAGGATATGTGCTGTTTTGCTAAGGCATGGTTAGCAATCCACTGCATGCTGGGATTGGTGAGCTGGGAATCTCTTAAGAACCCGTCTGCCAATGCAGGAGATGTAAGAGACCCAGATAAGAGACACAGGTTTGATCCCTGGGTTGAGAAGATCCCTTGAAGCAGGAAATGGCAATCCACTCCATTATTCTTGCCTGGAGATTTCCATGGACAAAGGAGCCTGGTGGACTACAGTCTATGGGGCCACAAAAAGTCAGACATGACTCAGCTTCAGTCTATGGGGCCACAAAAAGTCAGACATGACTCAGCTACAGTCTATAGGACCACAAAGAGTCAGACACGACTCAGCTCACACACACACACACACACACACACACACACATTAGGTACTGAGAGAGTCTAACTGTGCACCAGCATTTGAACCTGACTTTGATGTGCACTTATTTTGTCTATTCTACTCAACATCTACTTCAGAGGAATTCTCGTGAAAGATCTAAGGACATTCTTAGATGTTTTGTCCTTACACGGGATTCAACAGACGTAAGAAGAAAGGTCTGTATGGAAGAGCACATGTGTAACCGAGCCTGTGAGGAAAAGGGTCTGCTGATGTGCCCCTTACAGTGTTATGCAACAGCTGCACAAGGTCTGTGCTTACTGCATTGTCAATGCCTAAGAAAACTAAAAGGAGTTGGATGGATATGCTACATGAAAATAACCAAAGAACGATAAACCAAGTGAAACACCTGGGCAGGTTTTAGTGGTTTAGGAAATGGGTTTGACTGAAGAGGAATGAATAGACGAGAAACTGGGAATTTAGAAATTTGTGTAAAACATACATTATTTTCCTTTGTATTTCTAACATCAAAGGAAATGCAGTGGGAAATCCAAAATTATATCTTGGTCTTACCTTGGAAGATCGGAAGGTAAATGCAGTTGATTTGACATCAGCTTTTTCTTTGTCCATGAGTAGAAGGCTTTTGTCTTCCATGAGACTCAAGTATTTTCCTGTTGTGACATGGCGTAGTCGAAAAGGTTGTCCCCACCTTATGTGGCTTCCACTCCACCTAATAAGAAATGTTAAGACTTGATCCAATAGCAAACACAATGACAGGAGAAACAACAATTAAAATGTATGTGTCGGACAATGAACAAGGAGGTTTGACATATACTGTCTTCTTGAGTGTTTCCAAAAACCTTATGATGGTGGTATATTTTTATTTCACAAATAACAAAATGGTTATTTGGAATGGTTATAGGTAATATTCAATGTCAGGTAGATAATAATAAGTAGAAGCAAAATTTATCTCAAGGTCTTCTGACATTAACTGTAATACTATCCACACCAAACACTACTAAGATGACTAAGAACTTGTGTTTTGAGTTAATTTCTAATCACCAGTCACAAATAAAGACATTATGAGATTAAAATGACACTTTAAACTCATAAACTAGGACTGACTAGTTTTTTGTTGGATTTGAACAGATTTTAGGCAAGTGGTATTAAAGTCAATGCCTAATTATGTTAAACTGGAATTCATATATACAAACTGAATTAGATATTTATCTGAAAAAAAGAAATCTCATCCTATGCTTTAAATTTTAATAATATGGAACAATGATGTCAATAAAAACCAAGGAACAAAAGAGACAAATGAAGAAACTAAATTTGAATAGTGGTCAAGAGAAAAAAAGGCAAGAAAAATTAAATGCAAAACACAGAAAATGCAAACTAAAGTTGCATAAAAAAGATAAAAAGCAAAGTTGTGATCATCAAAATCTGCTTTTAAAAATAGTGGATTTCAGATAGAGAAGAAAAGAAAAATGAAGATACAGACCATTCTTACATTGTACAGAACTGTGTTAACTGAAAGCTGTACAGAACAGAACCTTGTCCTCACTATGATAAAGAGTGGAAAGAAGGTTCCAGTAATGGAGACTTAGAGTTATCATGCTAGCGTGCAAAGCAAGGACAGCCTCTTATCAATGATAAGAAATGTGCTAGAAACCAAATACTTTTTTTTCCAATAAAGTAAAAATAAAAAAGAATCACCGTGCCCATAAAGCCAAGAAAAAATAATGATGGTAAAATTGCTATCAGACAAATTAAAATTCAAGGCAAAAAGTATAAAGGAGATATTATTGTTGTTATGGAGTTATTAAGTCATGTCCAACTCATTTGCGATCCCATGGACAGTAACCCGCCAGGCTCCTCTGTCCATAGAATTTCCCAGGCAAGATCACTGGAGTGGACTGTCACTTCCTTCTCTAGGGAATCTTCCTGAGCCAGGGATCAAACTCACACCTCCTGCTTGGCAGGCAGGTTCTTTACTACTGAGCCACCTGGGAAGCCCATAAAGAGGATACAGTTGATTACTTTACAATGAGTAAGATATACTCTAAAAAGAATGTACTATGTCATGAAGCTTCACATGCCAATGGCAAACAGAAAATGAAACACAAGACACACAAGCATAAATGTTTAAAAGATAATTACAGTAGAAGCTCTTACTACTACAAAACGAATCAAACCGATAAAAAGTAAATATTCGAGGATTCCAGCCTGACGTGCTGCAATTCATGGGGTCGCAAAGACTCAGACATGACTGAGCGACTGAACTGAACTGAACTATGATTTATTAGTTAATAGACTTCTTTTCATACAGAATCATTAAAAACTTTTAGATTCTATAAATTACGAACACTATTTTTATTTTTTTTTAGATTTGCAGTAGATTTATTAATGCCAATTTTGTTTCAATAAATTATCTTTAAGTCAATTTTATGCTGTTGTTGAACTATAAACAAAGCGGAGCACCGAAGAATTGATGTTTTTAAACTGTGGTGTTGGAGAAGACTCTTGAGAGTCCCTTGGACTGCGTGGAGATCCAACCAGTCCATCCTAAAGGAAAACAGTGCTGAGCGTTCACTGGAAGGACTGATTCTGACGCTGAAAACTCCAATACTTTGGCCACCTGATGCAAAGAGCTGACTCATTTGAAAAGACCCTAATGCTGGGAGAGATTGAGGGCAGGAGGAGAAGGGGACGACAGAGGATGAGATGGTTGGATGGCATCACCGACTCAATGGACATGAGTCTGGGTAAACTCCAGGAGTTGGTGATGGACAGGGAGGCCTGGCGTGCTGCGGTTCATGGGGTCACAAAGAGTCGGACATGACTGAACAATTGAACTGAACTGAATTCTGTTTCCCTAACCTGGATTTTTTCTTAACCTTAAGCATTAGCCTGGAAAGTTAATACTAGAATGATACTGTAATAAGTTCAAGTTTTACATGGAAATGTTTATAAAGATAATTACTTTGGATAAGTCCTCCTACTAAAATAATAACCATGTACCAATAAATCCTGATAATAACACAGTAGTGCCTTAAAAATGAAATTTAAGTTTGTTTACCAACAATAGCATGTTAAAGCATTTCTACTCTGGTAATAGAAAAGTTTTGTGTATTCCCCTCATAAAATTAAGTATACTATTAGCAGATGCTATAAAAAAGCAATTATTTTTAATACCATTCCATTATTTCAAGGAGCATTTGAAAATTTTATCAAATAATGACTCATCCTAACTAGAGAAAACAACTTCATTTTCAAATAGTCCGTAAGTATGTCCAAAGACATACTTTTCACCAGAACTTCTAGACAGTATTCTGAATACCATGTTCAAATCTATTTGGGCTCAAATCTCATAGGTTTCATACACATAAGCACACTTCTCAATCCACCAAGGGAATTCTGTTAGAATTGGAATGAACTTGCCCAATTCTCAAACATTGTGAAGTCTAAGCACATTTTCTTTAGCTCACAAGCGCTCAAATTAGCTCATCTCATGTGTTCATAGTCCAAAAGAAAAGAGGACAAGGCCAGGAGAATCAAGGGCAAGAAACTAATATTTCAGTAAAAACTGGAAACAGTCGAAATATAGTAGTTATATAAACTAGTTTCCTATGTTATATTAGACAACTGTTCCCAAGGTATTATCTACATTTACTTGTAAATATCTCAAAGGAATGAGGATGTTAATTATTAAAAAAATTTGTAAGATAAAGTAGAATTGTAAGTATACATAATGTGTATTATAATTGCAGTGATCATTTCTATTACAGAAGCCAATATATATCCTACATATAATAGTCTTAAACTTTGCATTGGGGTATAATACAGGAATGTGTTTTCTATTACATTTGATTTCCCAAATTAAAGCTTACTTCATTAAAAAGTTAATGATACTGAAAAACTTTTGACACAATGTTATTTGTATGAGATTGCAATATAAAATATATAATTACTGGACTACATAAATTGTAACAAATATATAGTTTGGCATCTCACTGGAGAAAAAAACCATATGGTATCCCAAAGATTACAATATAAACATTGACCTTTGGAATACAGTTCTGTTATACATAGAAGCAGTAATTTGAATATCACTTTCAAAGTAAAAGAAAATAATGTGACCACTGAATATAAAAAGAACACATGCTAATTAAATGCAATCTAATTTATATATTTACAGTAATGCCAAAGGAGGTCAGAGATGCAACCAAATCTTTAAAAAAAAACTTCAATGAAGAAATCCATTTGGATACTTTCAAAAGTATTTCTGTAATTATAGCTCATCAATAACATTGCTGACAATGAAAAGGAAGTCTCGTCAGGCTTTCAAGAGCTCTTATCCATTTTTTTTTTTTAAATAAGCAATAGACAGATTTAGGACCTGGCTTCCTCAAGAAAAAAAAAAAAATAATAATTTAAGTACACAATCATGAAGGGTAGGTAGATCTACAAATGTGAAAAAACATCTGAAATCTGTTTTATAAAGGCCTTATTTCATCTCTAATTAAGCTGTCATTTTTAAAAATACACAAGGCAAATTACAGAAATATATGTATATATTTGGAATTCCTTTCCCTAGATTCTCTATATAATTTATGAAGCACATAAAGGCTATGAGCTTTCTTTCTTTTGCTTTATAAGTCATCTCTTCTATTTCCATCCCATTAATAAATTCACTATCCATAAAATTTTACTTTTAAGTTCAAGATTTATCAGTTTTAATATTTCAGTGGGTTTGACCAACTGTGAATTTATATAGAAAGAAACTTAGTATTATCAATTAATTGATAACTAACAGATTAATATAGAGCACTTTTTAAAAGTTGCATACTTACAATCAGAGAAAATATAGAAATAAATTTAATTTACATGCATATTTTTGTTGAGTAGGAGTAGATAGAGTGAGCAGAAAATCAATCATAAAAAATCTCATTGGGGTAAAATTGTGTCATGGGAGAATAAACTAATATGATTTCAATGAGAAAGATGAACAACATATTTTTTCACTGTTAAAGAGACCATGTTCAAGCATTTTTAAATAAATAAAGATGGGTATTAAATTGCAGCAGTACACAAGGTCAATGGGATATTTTTATGAGAGTAGTTTACCCATGTTATCTTAAAATGTCACTACTTACAATACACTGTAAGTTATATTCTATGCATCTATTTAAACTGATAATGAAAAAAATTCTATGTTGAGCCTAGCAATGTTCAAGGAAATACAAAGTTTTTGAAATTATTACACAGAGTACATAAGCAAAAAAAAACCCCTGAAGACCACTGAACTACTTTAATCATTAATCTCAAAATATCAAGTTAATAAAATGCAGAAATTCCATAATAAGACAGTTCCCTATACACATCCATGGAAGTCTATTACCCTAAACCAATAAATTTTTTAAGTGTAACATAACAGGGAACAAATGCATTGAAAACTCTGTTTTCTGGACAAAAATGACCTTCTAATCTTTTCTTTTAATTTGATTGATATTTAAATTCTATTTAAAATAGTTCAAAATGACACCTTTATCATCAGTATTGCATTTACTTAGAGTAGCTAAAAGTCAATCTCTGGACAGCTTTTTGAAGTCACCAGAAAAAAAAGATAATCATTATTTGTATAATGAATACACAGTGAGTCTATTTTCAATTCACATTTCTCACTCAGTTATCAAGCTAGTTTTAAGTAAAGATAGTGACTGCCAGTGATGACGCTCACACCTCATTTGGGTTCAAGTTTCCACTGGTTTACATATGCCTTTGTAATCTGAAATGTGAAATGTAATCTGAAATGTGATTCAGATCAAGCCTGGATCTGAAATGTGCGACAGGCCTGCAAACAATTTGTCCTGATTCCAAACCTTACGTCACTCTGCACTAGGAGCTCTTCCTGCCAGGAGAGGCACAGACTGGGATGAATCGATAACACAAAACCAAATGAGGCTAAAAATAAGCAGATGGTATAAAACCATTGCTTACTACCTGGTGAATGGAGGCTAGTGAAAGGCAAATAATTGCAGGGGAAGGTAAAAAAATGACCATTTTGAAGAAAAGTTCAAGACCACTAGATATATGGGGTTGGCCAAAAAGTTCACTGAGGCGTTTCCATAAGATGTTACAGAAAAACCCAAACGAACATTTTGGCCAGCCCAATCTTTTGTACCCAAAGCATCGGGATGTATTCAGATGTTCTACTTACGCAACTCTTAGTGTCTCTAGCCGCCACAGGGAACGTGCGTGAACCGATACAGCACCACCTTCGTAATGAACAGTTCTGTTAAAAAAAAAATATATATATATGAATATAAAAAGCCCAATTTTAATGTCGTATTCTTAGATTCTATTTTTCAAGTCAAATAAGAAAGGAAGTAAATGGGAAAGCTTTGGATAAACAGTGAAAGCTATACTTTTTGGTCAGAGAGAATATAGCTGGAAATATAAATAACAGTGATAACAGTGATCTGAATAAACAATTGATTTAAACACATTTCTTTGTCCTTTACTCCCTGTAATCCCATTCATCCTCTCTCCCTCACCCTGGCCATTGTTTTTTCTCTCCCAGTGAATACTTTCACTATTAAACTTAAATCTATAAAAATACTCTGTTCTGAGTTTAAGTGCTGTTGAGGGTAATATATTATAGCTTCCCAGGTGGCTTGGTGGTAAAGAATCCACCTGCCAAGCAGAAGATGCAAGTTTGATCTCTGTGTCGGGAGGATCCCCTGGAGAAGGGAATGGCTACCCACTCTATTTTTCATGACTGGGAAACCCCATAGACAGAGGAGCCAGGTGAATTACAGTCCACAGGGTCACCAAAGAGTCAGACACAATTTAGCAACTAAATGACAACAAAAAACAGTTCTCTTTTTTTTTCCTTATTGCTATTTATTTGTTGGAAAGAAAAACTGTATCATTTGTCCTGGAGTACTTTCTACCTTCTGATTTTGCTGATGACATCCTCACAGTGTTTTTTTTAACATCTGCCTCTAAGTTGGTAGTTAGATTATAAAACCTAGAAACTTGCTCATGTTCAAGATTGAAATAGTTTGCCAAGGACACTTCAGAAAATGGTGTTTGCCTTCCTATTACATCACATCAGGAGGTAATAATGACTACTTTTTAACTTTTTATAGTAACATTAACTCAAGATCACCCTGATCCATCCATTAGAACTTAAGAATCTTAGGTACCTCAGTGACCAGGGTCCTCAGCAGCAATTTTCAATTGTGGTTGTGAATATAATCATAGGGATAGCTTTTAAAATCCTGGCATATTGCCCTTAACACTGGCCAAATTAAAGTAAATTTGGAATCCCCAGCTGGTCGTAAGAGGGAGCCACAGTTGGGAAAGTACTGTCTACCTCAGTTTCTACAAAGTAGCACTACTGACACTTTGGTCCGGGTAATTCTCTGCTGTGAGGGGCTATCCTGTGCACTGGAGTAGGGTATTTGACACATCCCTGGCCTCTATCAACTACACGCAAACACAAGCCATCCAAGTCAGGACCCACAACTTGAGTTACAATTTGTATGTGATCACCCAAGTTGTGACAATCTAAAATGCTTCCAGATAAGATGAAATGTCTTCTGGGGCCAAGATGACTCGTAATGTCAAAACACTGTTAGACATCAGTAGTTCTCAATCTTTAGTGAATACTGGAATCATCTTTCAAGTTTTTTAAAATACAGATTGCTGGAGGGAAGCAACCTAAATGTCCATCAAAAGATGAATGGATAAGGAAGTTGTGGTACATATATACAAAGGAATATTACTCAGCAATACAAAGGAACAAAATTGAGTCATTTTTTTTAGTGATGTAGAGGGACCTAGAGTCTGTCACACAGAGTGAAGTGAGTCAGAAAAACAATATGTATATTAAGGCAGGTATACGGGACTCTAGAAAAATGTTACCAATAAATCAACTTGCAGGGCAGGAATTTGACACCGACATAGAAAACAAACATGTGGACACAAGGGGAAGAGAGGGTGGGGCAAATTGAGAGAATTAGCACTGACATATATATACTATGGGCTTCCCTGGTGGCTCAGACAGTAGAGCATTCATTCACCTGCAATGCAGGAGATGTGGGTTTGATCCCTGGGTTGGGAAGATCCCCTGGAGAAGGGAATGGCAACACATTCTAGTATTCTTGCTGGGAGAATTCCATGGACAGAGGAGGCTGCTGGGCTACAATCCACGGGGTCCCAAAGAACTGGACATGCCTGAGCAGCTAACACTTTCACTTTTTTATCTACACTATCGTGTAAAATAGATGTGGGAAGTGGGAAGCTACTGTATAGCACAGAAAGCTCAGCTTGATGCTCTGTAATGACCTAGAAGGGTGGGATGGGGGTAGGTGGCGGGATGCTTAAGAGGGAAGGGATTCTGTGTATACAGATTGCTGATTCACTTCACTGTACCAAAGAAACTAACACAACAGTGTAAAGCAATTATAACCTGGTAAAAATATAAAAACACACAGACTCCTGGGCCCCCAGAGTTTCCAGTTTAATAAGATCAATAATTTGTATTTTTAACAAGTTCCCAGGCAATGTTGGTACAGCCAGTCCACACTCTGAGAATCACTGGACTAAAACCACTATTTCATTAGAATAGTGATTCTTAGTATTGGTTGTGTGTTATAATCACATGGAAAGCTTTAAAAACTCCAGACAATTCTCAGACCATTAAATTAGAATCTCTGGGTATGTACTTGAAAGGTAATGAATGACAAAATATAGATATATGTTCACATGCATTTGTGTACAATATATATTGTACATAGTGATAGATACACACAAACATAGATTTTTTTAAAATTTGTTTCTAATTGGAGGATAATAGCTTTACAATATTATGTTTGTTTCTCCCAGACTTTTTTTTTTTCACAGACATTACATCATTTTATTCATGAATATATCAGCAAGCCCATAGTCTTTATTTATTTATTTTTTAACTTTTCTGGTCACATGGCATGAGAAATCTTAGTTCCCTGACCAGGGATAGAACCCACATCCCCTGCACTGGAAGCACAAAGTCTCAACCACTGGACCACTGGGGAAGTCCCAGCCCATAATCTTTGAATAGCTGTTCCATGTTATTGGGAAGGAAGGTTGAGTACTGTGTGTAGAGTGGATGGAGAAAGAGACCCTCTAGTGAACTGACCTTTAATCACCTTTCCATTATTTCCCAGCAATTCTGCTCTGACTCAAATTTGCATGCCCTCCTCAACAAGTCATATGCTGTCTCCCACTCAGCACCTGAACTCACTTTCTAAGTTTGGGCTGTCCATCCCTATGTGATTTTTGATGAAAGCAGAGTTTTATTCCTTCTATGGAAGTTTAAAAAGTTAAACTTAAGGGAAAAAAAGGAACACAAAAGGTTAAACTTCACTTCCCTTGATCATGGGCTATGACCCAAGCTCAGCCATTTGGATTCTCCCAGACTTTTAATAAAGATCTCATACTTGGCCATAAGAAAATTTTATAAGATTTTTTTTAAGTGTAGCTATTTACTCACATATTTTCTGATCATAACAAATAAAATTTGGGAATAAATACTAAAATGATGAAGAAAAGAACAATTCAGGAAAATAAGAAACTCTCCTAAATTACTTAAGGTCAGAGAGGAAATAGAAATTATACCCTAACTAGAATATAATTAATAAAAGAAAACTTCATAACACATTTATGATGCAAGGGTAAACTTTTAGAGATTGTAGCCTACAATCCTTAATTATTGAAGAAATAATGAAATCCAACAAACCAAAGAACTGTCTGAAGAGATTAGAGAAGGCAAAAGGCATGTGTGCAGCTTTCTGTTCACTAACTCTATTGAACTAATGAACCAAAACAATGTTACAGATAAAGAGAAAAAAGAAAGTGTTAAAACTACTGGACAATGATATTATTTGTAACAAAATTTTTAAAGAGTCTTCTACTTCATGAATCAGAAGTCACTGAAATTTCACTGAATAGGAGTTTTTAACATATGCACACCTGTTAACCAACAATATGTGCCTTGTTCAATAACATTTTAAAAAATTCCAGGATTCAGGCTGTAAATTTTGGCCTACATAAAACATTATCCTCCAATATAACAAACTTCATTAATGAACTCATATTTCAGGCTGATCACATAAAACTGCTCAAAGAAGTCCTTTAAAGTTATTCTTTTAATAAGGACAAATTATTCCTGTCATCAATTCCACTTCTCATAAGTGTTATAATATTGTTCACTGAATGAAAGCAGTGAGCTATTTTTGTATTTTCAGCTATAGAATACTCTTTAAGCCTTATCTCAGATGTCAAACCACTTATTTCTCAGCAGAAAGCAGGCACTTTGACAGTCGGGATAGCTCAACTTCAGAGTCTGAGCCCCAGAAAAATCTAGCATTAGCATACAGATAAAAGCATAAGTCCTTACAAAGACTTCACAGCCTGACAGTTTGGCATTTATCAGAATGTATTTATACCAAAATTTTACAGGATACACAATTCCAATTAGTGGGCTTCAGCACAGAATCATAAAACACATTGTTAACAAAAGATTCAAGGCTGAAAAGAGACCCCTCCCTTCTGCAGAGAAACTAGAAACACCCAGAATAATTTGATCAAATAGTTTTATCAAATATTTGGGTACTTGGTGACCCACACAAGTTGACACACAAAATTAAACACCATAATAACTAATTCAGAGAAAATTCAATTTATCTATCTATATTTCTATATCTATAATTAATATCCACATTGCAAGGGATTCCTATTTTCCTCTCCAAGATAATGATAGACAAATTCACAGTGTTTCACAACAGGTCTATGTGCAGGTCTATGTTCCAATAAAACTTTATTTAGAAAAACAAGTAGTGGGCCAGATTTAAGCCACAAGTTAAGAGTTTGCTGACTCCAATCCAAAAGATCATACCCATATTATTGTTAATTTTAATCTCAGAGAGAGGCAGCTATATGAAATTCAAGGTCTAAAGTTTTTGTAATTGTTTTAGTCAGGGTTCTTCAGAGAAATAGAATTATTCATATATACATATATGCTCATATGTACATATGTATGCATATATGTATGTGCGTATAAATATATGCACCTATGCTGCTGCTGCTAAGTCACTTCCATCGTGTCCAACTCTGTGCGACCCCATAGACGGCAGCTCACCAGGCTCCCCCGTCCCTGGGATTCTCCAGGCAAGAACACTGGAGTGGGTTGCCATTTCCTTCTCCAATGCATGAAAGTGAAAATCGAAAGTGAAGTCGCTCAGTCGTGTCCGACTCTTAGCGACCCCATGGACTGTAGCCCACCAGGCTCCTCCGTTCATGGGATTTTCCAGGCAAGAGTACTGGAGTGGGGTGCCATTGCCTTCTCTGATATGCACCTATATATACATATAATTTTATATAAAGAGTTTACTATAAGGAGACTGTTCATGCAATTATGGAGGCTGACAAGTTTTAAGATAAGCATGCTGGAGACTGAGAAGAGCTGATGATTTAAGTTCCAGTCCATGTCTGAGAACCAGCAAAGCCAATGGCGTAGTCTTAGTCCAAAGATCACAGGTTCAGATCTCAGTTCAGTTCAAAGGGAGGATAATATTGATGTCTCAGCTCAAAGACAGTAAGCAGAAAGAGTTCCCTCTGATTAATAAAGAGTCCGCCTTTCTGTTCTATTCAGGTCTTTGCCTGATTAGATTAGGACTACCCACATAAGGGAAGGCAGTTTTACTCTTCTGAAAATTTTAATGTTAAACTCATCTAAAAACACTCGCATGAAACACCCAGAATAATTTGATCAAATAGTTTGATCAAATATTTAGGTACTTGGTGACCCACTCAAGTTGACACATAAAATTCAGTTCAGTTCAGTTGCTCAGTCGTGTCCGACTCTTTGCAACACCATAGACTACAGCACGCCAGGCCTCCGTGTCCATCACCAACTCACGGAGTTTACCCAGACTCATGTCCATCGAGTCAGTGATGCCATCCAGCCATCTCATCCTCTGTCATCCCCTTTTCCTCCTGACTTCAATCCTTCCCAGCATCAGGGTCTTTTCAAATGAGTCAGCTCTTCACATCAGGTGGCCAAAGTATTGGAGTTTCAGGTTCAACATCAGTCCTTCCAATGAACATTCAGGAATGATTTCCTTTAGGATGGACTAGTTGGATCTCCTTGCAGTCCAAGGGACTCTCAAGAGTCTTCTCCAACACCACAGTTCAAAAGCTTCAATTCTTCAGTACTCAGCTTTCTTTATAGACCAACTTTCACATCCATACATGATCACTGGAAAAGCAATAGCCTTGACTAGCTTTGCTTTTTAATATGCTGTCTAGGTTGGTCATAACTTTTCTTCCAAAGATTAAGTGTCTTTTAATTTCATGGCTGCAGTCATCATCTGCAGTGATTTTGGAGCCCTGCAAAATAAAGTCTGACATTGTTTCCACTGTTTCTCCATCTATTTGCCATGAAGTGATGGGACTGGATGCCATGATCTTTGTTTTCTGAATGTTGAGCTTTAAGCCAACCTTTTCAATCTCCTCTTTCACTTTCATCAAGAGGCTCTTTAGTTCTTCTTCACTTTCTGCCATAAGGGTGGTGTCATCTGCATATCTGAGGTGATTGATATTTCTCCCAGCATTCTTGATTCCAGCTTGTTCTTCATCCAGCTCAGTGTTTCTCATGATGTACTCTGCATATAAGTTAAATAAGCAGGGTGACAATATACAGCCTTGACATAATGCTTTTCCTATTTGGAACCCGTCTGTAATTCCATGTCCATTTCTAACTGTTGCTTTCTGACCTGCATACAGATTTCTCAAGAGGCAGGTCAGGTGGTCTGATATTCCCATCTTTCAGAATTTTCCACATAAAATTAAACATCACAATAACTGAAAGAAAACCCAATTTATCTATCTATATTTCTAAGTCTGGAATTAACATCCGCATTGCAAGAGATTCCTTCTTTCCTCTTCATGATAATGATGGATAAATTCACAGTGTTTCAGAGCACTTGAATTATCCCCCTAAAAATTTCTGTTTGATCAGTAAAGCATGAGCAACAGTACTATCTTCTGCCTGAATTACAAAAACAGCAATTAGGTTGTTTTCAATTTACCTTTGTTTCTTCAACACAGGGAAGCCCTAAATTTAGTATATTATTTTAACACTGAACAGTTTATAGTCAATTATTACTGCAATACCACAGACATCACCTTTTTTCTTCCAACTGAACTTCTTTTTTCTTAACATTTACCATATGACCTTAAAGCGTGGGGATAAGAAATGTTGCTATTAGAGTTCTATTTTTGAACACACTTTGGTTTTATTTTTGTCTTAATAGAGGCTGGAGTGTGTAACAAATCCTCAACAACAAAAGAAGAACAAAAAAAATAAATAAAAGGAAATTTACTCAGTCACAATCAATTTTGATAATGAATCAGTTACACAAATTAAAAATAGAGAAGAGCAGTTTAATGACTTCCAAAGATTGCGTTGCCATTTCAAATGTTTATGATATGTTTATGTAGAATTTAGTAGGGACAAAAAAAGTCATTATCACTGAATTTTAGTTACCACAATGCAGGACAGTAAGAACAAATAGCAGAATTCTTCATTTTTCCAAGCTTAATGTTCAATAAATGAATGACAGACCACAGAATTAACTTCTTTTAAAAAATGATTTTTTTAATGCTAACAAAATAGATTTTAAAAGACACAGTTGGTATCCACAGGAACTACCACTATGTTTTATGTCAAAAGAAATGTACTGCTTTAATATAAGCATGTAGCTAAAATGATTGCTTTTCTCCCTTTAACACAAAAGTTTACAAATTTAAAATATCATTGAATATTCATACAATCCATCACAGCCACAGGCTAAAGAATAAAAAACAATACAGTTCCATGAACAAATGCAAAAGGAATTTGAGAGAATCCAACATCCATTCACAATGAAACCTCTGTCAACTAGAAACAGAAGGGAACTTCCTCGACTTGATAGAGATTACATACAATTAACATCTTACTTAATGGTAAGTAAGACCACCTGACCTGCCTCTTGAGAAACCTATATGCAGGTCAGGAAGCAACAGTTAGAACTGGACATGGAACAACAGACTGGTTCCAAATAGGAAAAGGAGTATGTCAGGCTGTATATTGCTTATTTAATTTGTATGCAGAGTACATCATGAGAAACGCTGGGCTGGAAGAAGCACAAGCTGGAATCAAGATTGCTGGGAGAAATATCAATCACCTCAGATATGCAGATGACACCACCCTTATGGCAGGAAGTGAAAAGGAACTCAAAAGCCTCTTGATGAAAGTGAAAGAGGAGAGTGAAAAAGTTGGCTTAAAGCTCAACATTCAGAAAACAAAGATCATGGCATCTGGTGCTATCACATCATGGCAAATAGATGGGAAAACAGTGTCAGACTTTGTTTTTTGGGGCTCCAAAATCACTGCAGATGGTGACTGCAGCCATGAAATTAAAAGACGCTTACTCCTTAGAAGGAAACTTATGACCAACCTAGATAGCATATTCAAAAAGAGATATTACTTTGCCAACAAAGGTCCGTCTAGTTAAGGCTATGGTTTTTCCAGTGGTCATGTATGGATGTGAGAGTTGGACTGTGAAGAAAGCTGAGTGCTGAAGAATTGAAGCTTTTGAACTGTGATGTTGGAGAAGACTCTTGAGAGTCCCTTGGACTGCAAGGAGATCCAACCAGTCCACCCTAAAGGAGATCAGTTCTGTGTGTCCATTGGAAGGACTGATGCTACAGCTGAAACTCCAATACTTTGGCCATCTCATGTGAAGTGTTGACTCATTGGAAAAGACCCTGATGCTGGGAGGGATTGGGGGCAGGAGGAAAAGGGATGACAGAGGATGAGATGGCTGGATGGCATCACTGACTTGATGGACATGAGTTTGGGTGAACTCCGGGAGCTGATGATGGACGGGGAGGCCTGGTGTGCTGCGATTCATGGGGTCGCAAAGAGTCGGACACGACTGAGCAACTGAACTGAACTGATCTAATGGTAAGAAACTAGATTATTTCCCCCTAAGATCAAGAACAAGGCAAGAATTTCCCCTCTTATCATTCCTTTTCAACACTGTACTAGAAGTTCCAGCTAATGCAATAAGAGAAGAAAAGGAAAGAAAAGTTATGTGGATTGGAAAGGAAAATTGTAAACTGTTTTTGTTATTAGATGACATGATTATCTACATAGAAAATTTTAGAGAATCAACAACAAAAATAAAACTCCTGCAACTAAGCAGCAATTATAGGAAAGCTGAAGGATACAAAATTAAGGCACAAACTGGACTTCTTACACACCAATGACGAACAGCAGGAATTTGAAATTAAAACACAAGACATTTATATATCAACCAAAAAGAAAATGTACATTTCTTAGGTATATAACAAAATATGTACAAGATTTTTTCCTAAATGGTCTATGTTTTACATTTATGCCCATGATCCATTTTAATTAGATTTCATATAAAGTGTGAGGTTTGGACTGTGGTTCATTTTGGATGTGGGCATATGGTTATCCATTTGCTTCATCTAAGTGTCTTGAGTCAAGGGAAAAATCCCTTCTTCTCTTCTTTTCCTGTTCTCCCTTGTGTGTAAGACACTAAGCCTAATGACTTCTTTGGATTTAGTCTTTAGGGAATAAAAGTCAGGAAGGGTAGTACCTTGTAGAAAACTTAAGCTTTCTGCCAACTCTCAAATCTTCCCTGAGAAGAAAAGTGCACTGGGACTGCTAGTTGCTTCAGTGGGAAAAAATCATGGAAAAAGTACCAGGAGAAAACATAAACTAACATCACAAAAATTACCTCACAGGCAAAAGTTCTGCATGCTGGCAAGTATATGAATTTTCTCTGAAGAAGCTATAAGATACATCAGATTGTCAAAATACCCACAAATCCCCCCACTATTTTTTTTAATCACTGTCTTTAAGCCTCAGATTCATGCTATAGGAACAAGGATTCTTCCCTGTAGGGTGATGTGAAGTTCAGATGCTTCCTCTTAGCCAAGGATGTGGGACTCATTGTCCTCAAAATAGTGTTCTATTCACTCAGGTTGGTAGGCTGGTTTAGTTATGATGGCATTTCTTCCCCTCCTGGAATTGCAAGTGGATAATAATCTTTTAGGAGTCACCAAAATCATACAAATGAGGGCATCAAACCCTCCTAAGTTAATCAGAGTGGTTCTCAATGCAGGCATCCCACTGCTCTTCTTAAACAACCTACAAGACAGTGCATGACTTTTTTTATCCAATTTTTTACTTTCACAAATACAAGATCATCAGCACTTGTGTGCAGACTCCCATATACACAGAACTACATAAAAGGGGTAAAGAATGAATAATACAATCCTGGATGAAAACTAAACAGAAGAGATGAACACACACACACCAATAAGGACAGTATGTGACACAGGGCACTTATCTGGGGCAGTTAAAGACAAGACAATTCTACTACCAACACATCTTCAACCAAATTAAGTTCCGTGTAGTAATGTACTACCAGACCCTAGATACTGAGGATTCATCTATGAATCCTTGAAAAACAGGCAAATCACTCACACACAATTTCCACTGAGAGCTGACACTATTTGAATGGCAATTTCAAAGTAATTATTGGGAAGAAAAGTTTATTTACTTATAGGCTAACAAAAGTATCACCTTAAAATCAAGGGCAACAAAGATTCCTCCTTGCCTGAGCTTCCTCAGTGGGTAAAATAGTAAGATATGTTTTCCAACCTAAGCCACCCTCTTTTGACCGGAGCCCTGGACATACCTCTAACCTCACCCCGTGTAAGGAATAAGCCCGACCACCTCCCAACAACAAAGCAAACAAGGTAAACTGTTACTTGCTCTTGTTTCCTCCTGCTACTGCAGAGCCCCCAATAAAGCCTTGCCTGAAAAAATTTTTAAAAAGATATATTTTCCACAATCTCCTACAATCTCATTTTATATAGTCAGCACACACACACCAAATGCCTAGAACCTACAAGCCCTCAATAAACATTAAAAGAATTGAGTCAAAGTGACTGAAAGACAGATCTACGATTAAAAGATAATTATATATTACATCAGTAGAATTTCTGCTTGGACCCCATCTACTATGTATGTGCCTATGAGAGTGTTTGGCTGATCAGCTCAGCCCCAGGCAAGTGCTAAGGCAAGCTGTCAAGAATCTCTTCATCTAACAGAGAAATCAAGAAGTATATGCCTATACAGCACTTAAAGAAGTAATGCATATTTACTCAAGGCTGAGTTTGTGAGATTTCTATGGAAGTTGTTTTACAAGCAGAAAGGTCATGTTTTGACATAACGCATCTATATAAAATGTAAATGAATTATTGTGGATTAAAAACAATAACATCCTTACACTCTGATTCCATATTAAAAGAATCATATAAATATAACTGGAGCAGGAAAAGAACAAAATACACTCTGCCACCTTTACTTTTCGGTCTATACAGAATAAAATACAACCACAAAGTCGTGGAAACTAAAAAGAAGAGGAAGCTTGTCTTTTCTTTTCTTCCTGAAAGATATTGCTTACACCTGGATTAAGTTAAAAAACTAAATGTGAACCAGTGAAAATGGTCTTAAATTTTCACTGAGAAAATAACTGGGAGATTTCTCTTTTTTTCTCAGTGTTGATGTTTAATCTATTGTCTCTTGCAATTCACTCACTTTCAGTGAAAACACTTCAATTGCTTTTTAATTTTTACTGAAATCGAATGGCTCCAATATTTATATTTTCAATCCTTTGCCTTCAAAGTCTGTATTTTTAATTATTTTAAAGAATTAAAAAAAATTTTTTTTGGTGCTCTGCAGCCTGTGGTATCTTAGCCCCTGACAAGGGATAGAACCCACGTCCTGCATTTGAAGCCGAAGTCTTAACCTCTGGAGTACCAGGGAAATACCAAAGCCTGTGTTTTTGTAAATACTGTCTTCTAGCCCAGTCATTCTCTGAGAGTTTGACTCTAGACCAAGTCAGGCTCCTAAAGGATGACAGGCCAAAGCAAGATCAGGTTGCTCTCCGCAATCAGCAGGGAGGGTAAGTTTAGTTGAAAGACTGAAGTTCTTTCCGTGGAGAAGAGACAAAGAATCGAGAACAGCTCCCCTTCATGTGCTTACTCTTCTAGTAAAACTATTTGACAAACCTATCTTATTTCCAGACCAAGGCTAAAGAGGTATGCACAGGACATGAAGGAGTAGAGAAGAAAGAAAAGTTCTTGTGTGATAACCTGACCATTTTGGAGCAAAACAGAGCAGCTTTGGAAGCTTGCTCCAAGGTAGTGACTGAGGACATACATACCCTGCAGGATATTAGTCATCCAATTGTGTACTCAGATATAAACCACACATCTTCTGCTAAGCCAGAGAGACATTTAATTCATTAGATCACACCCATCTCATGCCTTAATCAATTATTTACCAAGTAAAGCTCATTAGGTCATATATTAAAAGGGGCATGAAGGTAAAAATATTCTCATGCATACACACAGCAAGGCTGTTGCCTGCCGAGTCACTTCTGGAAAGCAAATGTAGCATTTATCTCCAGACATTGTCAGAAACAATGACTTAACAGTTCTGCATTTGAGAGCAAGAGGACAGAGCAAGTATCACATGCCAACAGTGATGCCTGGTAAGATGGAAACAAGACAACCTCTCTTTCACCCTCCCTCTCTCTCCCCTCAACCCCAAGACCACACACATCACTGGGTGTGCTTTATCTATGCACGCATGTATACGTGTGTGCATTTATAGACCAGCATTTTAAGCTTTTATTGTCAAATATCCCCACTAGGATGTAAACTCCTTGAGAAAAGTGACTTGGTATCTTTTAGATACTATTATAACCCCAGCACCCAGAACATGGCAGTCTTTTCACAAATTTTTATTGAGTGAATAAAACTACTTATGAGCTATGTGGTAAAACACGTTTTAACATATTAATAATACTTTGCAAAAAAGAGTTCCCCTAACAATGGTTTGTACATTAGAGATACCAAACAATAATTCTGAATAATATTCTCCTAACTGATCCCTTTTAAAATCTATTCATTTAAAAGTATGACATAATTCAGAGAGTGCATATTTAAACCATTAGTAAAAGTGTGTACACATAAAAGAAATGTGTTTGTTGACATTATATTCACATAAAAAATGGACAGAAGTAAATAAGGTACAATCCAGAGACAGAATCTAGAATAGAAAATATCCTCATGTAAAAGATTTCATGCTTGAAATAAAAACTGGCAATCAAATTTCAAGCCTCAAGAATGAAATCTTACTTTAAAAGCAATAATTAAAAACTGTGTTGCATCTGACAAATCTCTTGCCAAGCACCTGAAATTGTTCATCCTTAATTTATTCTATCTCACTATTTGAAGAGTTTGAAGAACTAAGAAACTACAATTCTACAGTTAATCTTCATTGCGTTCCTCCCTTTCACCTGAATGCTCCCAACTCTCATTGATGATACTTTTATGACTCTTGTTGTTCAGACAAGTTGGATACTGGTAGTTTTAGAGCCATGTATCTTTCTGAAAAATTCTCAAGAAATTTAAAATAAAACCACAGTGATGGTTTATTTTGCAAACATGTCAATATTCAATCCATAAAAGCAACATGAACAGGAAGCATGGGGAAACAAACAAAGAAACTATATATATATATATTTTTTTTTTTTTAACTTTGGTACGACTCATTCTCCAATTCAATTACACTTAATTGAATGGGACAATACATGCTCTTCGTTCTAGGACTCTGATTAAAACTCCCATGAGAATGCACAGGAAACAACATACATATACAAATTTAAATGTGAATAGGATTTATCCATCAGATACAGAACAGATTTGTGACTGCCAAAGTGGGGAGGGTAACAGATGGAAGGATTGGGAGTTTTGGATTAGCAGAGGCAAACTAATATATATAGGATGGGTAAACACCAAGATCCTAATGAATGGTATAGGGAACTATATTGCAATTCCTGTGATAAATAATGATGGAAAAGAATATGCAAAAGAACATATGTATGTATAACTGAACCACTGTGCTGTATCCCTGAAATTAACACAACAATGTAAATCAACATACTTGAAAAATTGTAAAGATAATATAAAAGATCAATGCATCAGTATTTAGAACTGCAGTACTCATCACTGAATTGCATCTTAAATTGTTACAAGTAAGAGTTGTGTTATGTATATTCAAAAACTGTCAGTGGAACAAGGCATGAGCAGATAGAGAAATATACTTACTAACAAGGATTTACAACCAAAAATGGTCCTAAATTGCTCAGAACTAACTGTAATTTACAGTGATCTCCTTAATCAATTCAACTACTTCTCACAACAAACTGTATGTGACATTAGTTATTAAACTTTAATAACAGAATATAATTGTGTATCAGTTCAGTTCAATTGCTCAGTTGTGTATGACTCTTTGTGACCCCATGGACTGTAGCATGCCAGGCTTCACAGTCCATCACCAACTCCCAGAGCTTGCTCAAACTCATTTCCATCGAGTTGGTGATGCCATCCAACCATCTCATCTCATCTTCTGCTCCTTCCTGACTTCAATCTTTCCCAGCATCAGAGTCTTTTCCAATGAGGCAGTTCTTCACATCAGGTAGCCAAAGTACTGGAGTTTCAACTTCAGCATCAGTCCTTCCAAGGAATATTCAGGACTGATTTCCTTTAGGATGGACTGGTTGGATCTCCTTGCAGTCCAAGAGACTCTCCAAAGTCTTCTCCAACACCACAGTTCAAAAGCATCAATTCTTCTGCCCTCGGCTCTCTTTATAGTACAATTCTCACATCCACACATGACTACTGGAAAAATAGCTTTGACTAGACAGACCTTTGTCGGCAAAGTAATGTATCTGCTTTTTAGCATGCTGTCTAGATCAGACATAGCTTTTTTCCAAGGAGAAACTGTCTTTTAATTTCATGGCTGCAGTAACCATTTGCAGTGATTTTGGAGCTCAAAAAAATAAATTCTGTCACTGATTCCATTGTTTCCCCATCTAGCTGCCATGAAGTGATGGGACTGGGTGAAAATGATCTTAGTTTCTTGAATGTTGAATTTTAAGCCAGTTTTTCACTCTCCTCTTTCCCTTTCATCAAGAGGCTCTTTACTTCTTCTTCACTTTCAGCCATAACAGTGGTGTCATTTGTGTGTCTGAGATTATTGAGATTATTGAGAAGTATTGATGCTTCTCCCAGCAGACTTGATTACAGCTTGTGTTTCATCCAGGCCAGCATTTCCCATGATGTAGTCTGCATAGAAGTTAAATAAGCAGGGTGACAATATACAACCTTCTTGTACTCCTTTCCCAACTTGGAACCGTCCATTGTTCCATGTCCGGTTCTAACTATTGCTGCTTGACCTGCATACAGATTTCTCATAAGGCAGGTAAGGTGGTCTGGTATTCCCATCGCTTGAAGAATTTTCCACAGTTTGTTGTGATACACACAAAGGTTTTTGTGTAATCAATAAAGCAGATGTTTTTCTGGAACTCTCTTGCTTTTTTGATGATACAGCAGATGTTGCCCATTTGATCTCTGGTTCCTCTGCCTTTTCTAGATCCAGCATGAGCATCTGGAAGTTCAAGAATCATGTACTGGTGAAGCCTGGCTTGGAGAATTTTGAGCATTACTTTGCTAGGGTGTGAGATGAGTGCAATTGTGTGGTAATTTGAGCATTCTTTGGCATTGGAATGAAAACTGACCTTTTACAGTCCTGTGGCCACTGCTGAGTCTTCCAAATTTGCTGGCATATTGAGTGCAGCACTTTCACAGCATCATTTTTAAGGGTTTGAAGTAGCTCAACTGGAATTCCATCCCTCCACTAGCTTTGTTCGTAGTGATGCTTCCTAAGGTCCACTTGACTTCACATTCCAGGATGTCTGGCTCTAGGTGAATGATCACACCATCGTGGTTATCTGGGTCACGATGATCTTTTTTGTATAGTTCTTCTGTGTATTCTTGCCACTTCTTAATATCTTCTGCTTCTGTAAGTCCATACCATTTCTGTCCTTTATTGTGCCCATCTTTGCATGAAATGTTCCCTTGGTATTGCTAATTTTCTTGAAGAGATCTCTAGTCTTTCCCATTATATTGTTTTCCTCTATTTCTTTGCATTAATCACTGAGGAAGGTTTTCTTATCTCCCCTTGCTATTCTTTGGAACTCTGCAGTCAAATTGGTATACCTTTCCTTTTCTCTGTTGCCTTTAGTGTCTCTTCTTTCCTCAGCTATTTGTAAGTCCTTCTCAGACAACCATTTTGTCTTTTTTGTATTTTTCTTGAGAATGGTCTTGATCACTGCCTTCTATACAATGTCACGAACTTCCATCCATAGTTCTTCAGTTACTCTGTCCATCAGATCTAATCCCTTGAATCTACTTGTCACTTCTACTGTATGTTCATAACGAATTTGATTTAGGTCATACCTGAATGGTCTAGTGGTTTTCCCTACTTTCTTCAATTTAATTCTGAGTTTGGCAATAAGGAGTTCATGATTTGAGCCACAGTCAGTTCCCAGTCTTGTTTTTGCTGACTGTATAGAGCTTCTCCATCTTTGGCTGCAAAGAATATAACCAATCTGATTTCCGAATTGACCATCTGGTGATGTCCATGTGTAGAGTCTTCTCTTGTGCTGTTGGAAGAGGGTGTTTGCTATGACCAGTGAGTTCTCTTGGCAAAACTCTGCTAGCCTTTGCCCTGCTTCATTTTGTACTCCAAGGCCAAACTTGCCTGTTACTCCAGGTACCTCTTGACTTCCTCCTTTTTCATTCCAGTCCCCTGTGATGAAAAGGACATCTTTTTTTGGTGTTAGTTCTAGAAGGTCCTGTAAGTCTTCATAGAACCATTCAATTTCAGCTTCTTCAGCATTACTGGTTTCAGGACAGACTTGGATTACTGTGATACTGAATGGTTTGCCTTGGAAACGAACAGAGATCATTCCGTCATTTTTGAGATTGCACCCAAGTACTGCATTTCAGACTCTTTTGTTGACTATGAGGGCTACTCCATTTCTTCTAAGGGATTCTTGAACACAGTAGTAGATATAATGGTCATCTGAATTAAATTTGCCCATTCCGGTCCATTTTAGTTCAGTGATTCCTAAAACGTTGATGTTTACTCTTGCCATCTCTTGTTTGACCACTTCCTATTTACCTTGATTCATGGATCTAACATTCCAGGTTCCTATGCAATATTGCTCTTCACAGCATCAGACTTTACTTCCATCACCAGTCACATCCACAACTGGGTGTTGTTTTTGTTTTGGCTTTGTCTCTTCATTCTTTCTGGAGTTATTTCTCCACTCTTCTCCAGTAGCATATTTGGCACCTACCTACTTGGGGAGTTCATCTTTCAGTGTCATATCTTTTTGCCTTTTCATACTATGTATACATATAATTGATGGGCTTCCCTGGTGGCTCAGAGGTTAAAGTGTCTGCCTGCAATGCAGGAGACCTGGGTTCGATCCCCTGGAGAAGTAAATGGCAACACACTCCAGTATTCTTGCTTGGAGAATCCCATGGGCAGAGGAGCCTGGTGGGCTACAGTCCACAGGGTCACAAAGAGTCGGACACGACTGAGAGACTTCACTTTCACACATATAATTTCATACATATAATTGTGTATAGCCTGGCTATAAGAGCTATGAGTTAAAAGAAAGGTCTACATATTTCCCTGCATCTTCTCCAACTCTCCTATTGCTGTCCAAAAGTCAATTTTTACTTCTTTTAAAAAAATAAATCAAAATATATTTTTTAGGTTGTCATTATGTGTTTCTCATACAGAGTCCTACCAATTAAAGAAAAGTTGCCTCCTGGCTGTGCTTTCCTTTGCTGTCCCCTCATTCTGTAAGACATTGAAATTGATGTACGGTAAGGATAGAGGGAGAGAAAGACATTGCTAAACAGAGGTGTGAGAGAAACAGTGCTCTGTAAACATAAAATTTAAGGACTACTTTTATCATTATTTGCAAGTAATTGCTCAATTTCACTGTATAATCAAGATATAGGTAACCCTCCTTCTTAAGCAAGATCCCTCATGCTCCTGCTGCCTATTTCTGACTTATTTTCTCCCTCAACTCATGACTTGATATCCATTTTCATTTAATTTTACCCATGTAAACACGCTGTACAAGGGGCAATAGAAATGTGTTCTTACTGACATCACTACCTAAAGAGAGCAATATGTTGATCTGAATGCATGTTGAGATTAATTTGACACAGAAATAATCAACATTAAATCAAGAATAATACTGCAAGTACATTTAGAATGGATAAACAATAAGGTCCTACTGTATACACCACAGGAAACTATATTGAATATCGTACTATAAAATATAATGGAAAAGAATATAGAAAAGAATATGTATATATGTATACACAAAGTTATATGTATATAACCGAGTCACATTCTTACAGAAAGATTGGCACAACATGTACATCAACTATACTCTAATAAGAAATTTAGAAAAGAATAATTCCAGGATGGGGGAGTAGTCTTCAATAAGGATGCAATGGAAAATTGGACCCAGAACAACATCAAAATGTCTTTGACATTTCCTCAAGTTTTCTCAGAAATGATTAATAACCAACAATCTAAAGAATTAGCAGGAGACATTATCATTCTAAGTGAACTAAGTCAGACAGAGAAAGACAAATTTAATAAGATATCCCTTATATATGGAATCTAAAAAAAAGATACAATTGAAGTTATTTACAAAATAGACTCACAAAATAAACTTATGGTTACCAAAGGGAAAAGGTGGAAGGTGGATGGACAAATTAGAAGGTTGAGATTAACACACACACACAATATAAAATAATCAACAAGGACCTACTGTATAGCATAGGAAACTCTACTCAATACTCTGCAATAACCTACAACGGGAAAAGAATCTGAAAAAGAATAGATACATATATACGTACAACTGAATCACTTTGGGCCATACCTGCTAACATGACATTGTAAATCAACTATATCCCAATATAAAATAATAATTAAAAAAATAAAGGACTCCCTTCCAACAAAAAATGAGTTAGCAGGAAATCTGCTCTGTAAGTATCATGTTTCATAAATCACGTCTTTAACATACAGATTCTCTGGAATTCCTGGTAGTCCAGGAGTTAGGACTCTGCTTTCACTGCAGGGGGCATGGGTTCAACATAACTGTGCAATACAATTTAAAAAAAAAATTCTCTAATATTTTAGATGGAGAGATGGAAAACTGAAGTCACTGCCAGTCAGCTTAGTCCAGGAAATCTGGGATGTATCTGATGCTGAATATTCTCATTTGAAAATGAGAATTAAAACTCTACAAAAACTACGCTCATCCATTCCTGGGTTCTAAAGCTGATCAAGAAAGAGGGGTCCTTCTCCACCACATACATGCCACATTCAGTTCAAAACAGCAGAGGATTTTCTTTGATATAGTTTAGCTTCTCTTTCTCTAAAATCTATGCTCTACCATTCTTTATGCTTCCATATCTGACTAAATGTTGTTCTTCTAAATAATAGTGATAACAGTAACAACAAAAGCAACAATACATTTGTTGATCTCTTAATATGCATCAAGATTTTATGTGCATTTTCTTACTGAACCTTCGCAACCATCCCATGAAGTAGCAGCTAGTATTTAAACTGCATTTTATAGAGGAGAAAAATCATGTTTAAAGAAATTTAGTCATCTTCATGAGTCACACAACTAGTAAGGGGCAGAGGAGAGGCCCATGCCTAGGTCTGTCTAATTCTATATCCCTAATCTCTGCAGTAACTGTACAAACAGTAGAAGGGCTCAAAAAATCACTTGGCTTAAGTGCTTGATTTAACAAATCAGAAATTAAGACTCCAAAGAGTATGGTACAGTGTCTCTTTGCTCCTAAGTCTCTATGATTATATGATAGCATTGAACACATCTACACCAACAATCCTCCTTTGGACTTCATAACTTCCCTGGTTCTCCACTTAACTACCATTCTGGCTTTCTAGCAACTCTCCTTTGCCTGTCCATGTTCTAAGTGTCAGCCTTCTCTAGGACTCCATCCTCAGCCTCCTCTCTAGTTTATCTATGTCAAGGTTTTGCAAACTGCAAAAACATTTTTTTAATTGGAGTATAATTGCCTTAAAATATTGTGTTGGCTTCTGCTGTACAACAATGTGAATCAGCTATAAATATACATATATTCCCTCCTTTTTGAGCCTCCCTCCCTCCTCCCCGTTCCACTGCTCTAGGTCACCACAGAGCACCAGGCTGAGGGCAGCTTCCTGCTATCTATCTATTTTACATACTGTAGTATATATATATGTTAATGCTACTCTCTAAATTCTCCCCACCTTCTCCCATGTTATATCCATAAGTCTGTTCTCTATGTCTGCATCTCTATTCCTGCCCTGCAAATTGGTTAATCAGTACCATTTTTCTAAAGTCCCATACAACCTTCTTCTCTTTCTGACTTACTTCATTCTTATGACAGACTCTAGCTTCATCCACATCACTACAAATGGTCTAATTTCATTCTTTTTTATGAAAAGAAAGAAAGAAAGTGAAGTCACTCAGTTGTGTCTGACTCTTTGTGACCCCATGGACTGTAGCCTACCAGGCTCCTCCATCCATGGAATTTTCCAGGCAAGAGTACTGGAGTGGGTTGCCGTTTCCTTCTCCAGGGGATCCTCCCAACCCAGGGGTCGAACCCAGGTCTCCCGCACTGCAGGCAGACGCTTTACCATCTGAGCCACCAGGGAAGCCCTATTCATTTTTATGGCTGACTAATATTGCATTGTATATATGTAACATAACTTCTTTATCCATTCATCTGTTGATGGACATCTAGGTTGCTCTTAGCATACTTTTTAAAGCTATGCCAAAGTTGCTAAACATACCCCTTTAATTACAGTTCCTTCCTCTCTATATAGGGCTTCCATTCCTTCAACTACCCTACACGCACTTGTGATTCATATCCAACCAAGTTTTGTCTAAGTTAAAGATTCAAAAATTCCAATTTCCCATAAACCCTTTATTTCCCATGACCCTTTGTACTCACCAGTGTCCAAAATCTCATTCAGTCCTTCATACCATATTTGTATATCTCCTACGATCTTTAACATCATCTCTCTTCCTTTGAATCAGCTCACCCTTAAATCTGATACACTCTCAGCGACCACATTGAGTTCATCCTTAAACCAGTCAATCAATCTGACCTGAAATATCTCTGAACCAGGCCATCCTATTCAAATGGCCACTGTCCAAGCTAAGCTTTTCCTTTTCTCTCATATGAATGACTACATCAGCCATCTGATTTAATTGGATTGGTTTCCCCAATCCACAATCTCTCTACCTTTGGTCTAAGTTCCTCTCATTCATCAGAGCAACACTTTTCAAAGATATTGACTATGTTATCCCTGCTCATCCCCACACACTCCTTCCCAACTCACTCAGAGTAAGAGCCAACCCATGGTTATTGCACTAAGGAGCCTTCAAAAGCTGATCCAACTCCTCCCTCCTATCTAGCTTCTATCCTCCTTCCATCCTGCCCCTCATCACTCCACAATAATTACTATTTCCAGGACACACTTCTGTTCATATTTTTGTTTGGAATTAATCCCTCAAAACAACAGCTTTTTGAAGCCCCTCTCATTTTCATACAAAGCCTTATCAACACCATCAACATCTTCTTCCTAGCCTGCTTTAAGCAGCACTTTTTAGTTTGGGGAATTTTTTCAGGCTCTGCATTTCACACTTCACCATAACTAGCTCTGTCTGGCAAGAGAGGTTAAGACTAGTATCCAGGTCTCAGACTGATTTTTCCCAAAGTTAAACAGCTAGTTAAATGATTGCTATTAATTTTCTAAATGTTTTCATTTCTAAATATGCATATATTATTAGAAATCTCCACCAGAAGACTTAAAGCCATGTAATAAATCACCCAGATCATGCCTTCTCTCACAGTAATCTCTTACACATCCTACCATATCCATTCATTAATTTGTGAGGCAAATGAAACATTCAAATCATCCTAAATATTTTTATGCTTTTTTATTACTTGTGCATTTTTTCCTGTGATCCAGACTACTTCTATCTTGGCCCAGTGTAAAATAATATTAACACAAGAGCAGTATTAAAATCACATAAAATATTAGGGGAAATGATTAATTTTTTTACTTATGTCAGGTGGCACTGGTGGTAAAGAGCCCACCTGCCAATGTAGGAGACATAAGGGACGCAGGTTTGATCCCTAGGTCAGGAAGATCCCCTGGAAGAGGGCATGGCAACCCACTCCAGTATTCTTACCTAGAGAATCTCATGCACAAAGCAGCCTAGTGGGCTACAGTCCATAAGATCGCAAAGAGCTAGACATGACTGAAGCAACTTAGCACACACATCAGTCAATGGGAGGTAACAGAAAAACGTCCTAAACTTCTGGGCACTTTGAGAACTCTGACTTTGAAACTGAATTTGAGACTAAACATTCCAGAAAGAGAATTCATCAAAAAAAAAAAAAAGAACATTTAATGAAGCCCTAAGTAATTAAATGTGTTCACTCTTCCCACTCAGTTTCTTGTATTCAATGCTTCTAACCATGGTTTCATTATACAAAAATTTTCAGCAACTCTACTGATAGGCAGTGAAAACCTAATATGAGAAAAAAATTTCAGAGGAAATCAACAAATGGATCACTTCAGTGGACAGACAAACCATAGTGGCCCACTTTCTATTACATGAATGGCCTGAACAGACCTATCCTTAATTTATAAAAATTGTATCAAAACATGAAAATGAAAGGCTTAAAGCACTGGGCCCAGGTACCAACCTCCGCTGCTCTTCACCGTGTTCTCCTGAAGGGACAGTGAGGCATTCATCCATGTGTCCATGAAGCAACCTGAGGACGTCACCACCAATCAGATACCCTAGAAGGATCGAAACGCAGTCACATTTGAATTGTCATCACTGGATATCGAAAGCTAAACAGATCATCTGATCTGATCTCCTATTTTCATAGACAGAGACACAGAAGTCTGGTAAGGAGTAAGTACTGAACTGAAATCACAGAGATGAGTGGGGTCACCTGCCTTCCACCCCTGAACCCTGGGTTTCCAAGTCCCACAGTCAGTGATATTCCCACTACTATACGTGACCTCAGCCTCATAAAAGCCTCCACTAAACATACAGGCCTGAATAGGCTCAGATTTAAACTTATGTAAGTGAGAATAAGCAGAACAAACTGATACATCCAGAGAAAACCCTGATGCCCAAGCATTGCTGTGATCCAGCACTAAGTCACACACCCTGAAGATGAGAAATCTTGACATTAGCCTAACCAAGCAATACCCTGAGGCCAAAACATGGAGAAAATAACCCCTAGAAAGCTAGCGCTTAAAGTACACACAGGAATAAGCTAAAGTTGACAATAGCGTAAAAATAAGGAGAGCTAAATCTTAACACAAATTTCACTTTTAAGTAGCAATTGAAATAAGTTTCTTAAATGTCATGTATCTTCATTATAGAATATTTTGACACAAACAGCTCTAATTTATTTGCTCACTATCACAATTCCAAAGAAGACTCTCAACTCTGTATCAGGGACCAGACTCCTAATGGAAGTGGAGTCTTTACCTTGGGCTGCTTCACTTCCTGAGCTGATGGGGGCCACGCTCCAGAGGGTCTGCTGGAAAGCAGCATCCACGTGCAAGCTGCCGTTACCGTAAGACAAGTGCTGCAGTAGAGGCAAAAAGAGGCATCACTACAGGCTCTGGGCGCATCTTAACATGCAAGTGTTTCTGGCCACTCTAACTGCACACTGCAGATTTGGAAATGTCCGCAGAGAACCTCTGCTTCAATCCTGTCAATGAAACATGAAGCGACTAGCAGAATGAAAGTTAAGAGTTTATATCTGACTTTGGGTATTTATCAGCTTCCTTCTAAGCATTACTACTCAAGTCGCCAATCGGAAAACATACAAAGTAAAGTAATAAAATAAATTTGTGAAAAAGGACTACTCTGTTGTAAAGGCTTACTGTACAGACAGAGGGCACTTATCATTAAAACTACAATTAAAGTTTTACATATCACACCATGACAGTGTTTTGACAGTGAAGGAGGTGAAATCCATATGACTGATATGTCTCAGTTTTACAGGGTCCTTTAGGAACATTTATCAATAATTTGACATAATAGCCATTAGATGGCAATACTTCCTAATAGGTATCAAAAATCAGGACAGTCAATGTCCTTCAAAATTCATTCATTTTAAATTTCAGATGTTCCTGCTTAAAATCAAATGTATTAAAAGAGGGTCATATTTTACATCTTTAAGAGCCATAATTGATGAACTCTGAAATGATAAGTAAAGGAAAACAAAATTATGAGTACAATCAAATGCCTTGCTTATTTCATTAATCATTACCTGGCTACTGCTGGAACAACCACCTCTTCTCTCAGAGTCATCTCAGTAAACATCACCAACATTCCTATAATATTCCTGCAACATTTTTCAATTTTGACAACAGCTTAAGCTTTTAAAGATTTTAATTGCACTAGAACTTTTCCAGCAATCTGACTCTCCGAGTTAAATAAAGAGCAGCCACAGCATGAAAAGTCACACTGGTATATGTCACAGGTCCTTTTAATAACCAAAGGTCTCTTGTAAGTATACAAATATTTATTATATATATAATATTTATACTAAATATACTAAGTCACCAGGACAGATAGGTACTTCATTTTCTTTCTCTTAAAAACAAAACCAAAGAAATTTGTGACATTTGACATATATGTAATTATCTAGAAAGTAATTTTTTCAGTCAGTAAGATTAAGGGTGAATGCATCAGATTCAGCAATAACATGCTCTTACCCCTCACCCCACACCCTCCTATTCACCTGAACCTGTCACTCTTAAGCAAACTTTCAGCTGACATGCCTTTACTGAATTAATTTCTTCTCTGATATGTTAAAATTCTTTAACTGTTTACAAAGAAATCATATTCCAGCTGCTCTCACAAACAAGAAACATATATTTTCCTACATATCCTTCATCATACAACATTATCCTTTAGTGTATTTTTCTTTCTCCCTCTTGTAAGCTATCTGGCACAGGCTCACAACTGTATTCCTCGCATCCAGAAGGGTTATTAATAAAGAAGTAAGTGCAGAAGCCAATCAGACTTTTCAGATCAAAGTAGCATAAACTTAAAGACTATATTTTAAATTGTTTCATAAACATTCTTATTTCAATGACCAAATCCAGAATAACAGCAAAATAATAGAAAAATACCTACCAAAAAAACTCCATAAAACCGTATGGAATTTATCAAACCATCAGAAGATGATTCAAAATATCAATGCTTGTATTTTCACTTTTGAATTCAAGTGAAAGTTCATGCCACATTATAATACATAGATTTGTTCATTCATCCAGGTTCACTGAATATACTATGCATAAAGCATTGTGCTAAATATTAATAGAACAAATTCCCCACCCTGAGGTTGCTTGCAATCTAGAACGAAAGGTAAAATATATGTACAAAATACTGTGAGTCAGTATTTTTAACACATTAGCTGAACTGTAATTACAGTGCTACAGGAACTGAGACATGAGACCACTTGGACCTGCCTAATCAGAACCGAGTCTATTGTCCTGGGCCTTGAGGACAGGTGGCGTTTCCACAGGAGAGACTGGATTCAGGAGCCAGTATGATCATTTGGCCTGAACCTCATATTGAAATACTTAGAGACGCTGTCTCCAACAGTTTGCACATACATTGAATTTGGGTATCTGTAGTCATAATGTTAATGTGCTAAGTGTAAATATACTAAAAATACCAAAACTTTTCTAACCTAGTTCGGAGATTTTCATTCCTAATATTCCAGAAACCTCATAGTTGGAAGTTGCCTGGGCTTTTTTTTTTTTTTTTTTTTTGGCCCTCTAAGCTCTAATAAGGGAAATAGGATGCAAAGAGGCAGAGATAAAGGAACGTAAGCACAGTAAAGAGTTTCATCTTTGGGGCATACAGCATATACTTAGAAACAGATTAAGACATATGCCTACAGACAAGGCAGGTGCCAGATCAAGGACCTTATTGGGAATAAGGAGCCACTGCAATGAAAAAATAATGGAGGAAGGAGTATTACAATGTAATTCTCAAATCATATCTAAGCCTGAAAGTCAAAGTGTTAATTGCTTAGTTGTGTCTGACTCTTTTTGCTACTCAATGGTCTGTCCATGGAATTCTCTAGGCAAGAATACTGGAGTCGGTAGACATTCCCTTCTCCAAGGGATCTTCCCAACACAGGGATCGAACTAGGGTCTCCTCCATTGCAGGCATGTTCTTTACCGTCTGAGCTACTAGGGAAGCCCAAGATACACAATAAATATAAGCATAAAAATAGGAAAATCTCAGCCTGTTGGAAAAATTTTTTAAAAAAGTCCTTAAGATCATATTACACCATTTGAAGTTATCTAAATAATGTCCACTCTTCTCAAAGAAATATTCTCTAGGCATAACTCTTTCGGATGCCTGTATTTAATTTTGCCACTTCACCAAGAAAGGGAAATCTGCATGAGAACCACACTGTTTGTGAATTCACAGGTCTGTGATGTTAAATATTCAGAAAGCAGTAACAGTTTCAGTAAGTAACACTAAGATGAGTTACCTTAAAGCAAAAACAGATGTCCAAGGTTGAAAGCACAGTTGGCCTTAGGCTGAAACATGTAGCTGCTCTCAAACGTACACACCCTCCAGGGCACTGGAGGGACTTGGGAGAGTCATCTGCTCCCTTCTGTCACCCTGATTCGCATGTGACTCGTTCTCACAGACACACGAATCATCTGAGGAGCTTGCCCAAAAAAGGAAGATTTGGGGAATTTCCTTGGCAATTCAGTGGTTAAAACTTCACCTTCCAATGCAGGGGGGTGCAGGTTTGATTCCTGGTCTGGGAGCTACGATCCCATATGTCTCATGACCAAAAAAGCAAAACAAAACAGAAGCAATACTGAAACAAAATCAATAAAGAATTTAAAAATGGTCTATATTAAAAATCTTACTAAAAAGACAAATTTGAATTCATGAGGTGGGGCCAGCGGGGTGGGAGGGGAGGGGGTTGGGCAGCCAAGGCCACTAATCCAAGAAGCAAGCTTTGAGTAACAAGACTTTGTATGATAGACACACACAATCTCAGGCTTAGAGAAGATGCTATAAATCCCCTCCCAGGGGTTCTCAACCTGGACTCCACTTTGATACTTTCCGTTTCCTTTGTAATCCAGTGTATATATATTGTAGGCATCTTTAAAGCTAAGGAGACAAGGAATATCTGACTGCCCAAAAGGTCCAAAGCACAAAAGTTTTTAAGAATATCCAAATTCAACCTTTATCTGAGGCCTTCATTCACTCATTTCTCTCTCATGAAGGGCCAGGCACTTGGGCCCTAGTGACATGACACTCTGGAAAAATGATCCTCCAGCGACAGGGAACACAAGTAAATAAGATGTATCACCCTTCAGACTTCATGTTTTTAATTCTGAGGAAAAAAACTGAGAGAAACAGTCTATGTTTTCATTACCTGTGCCACAGAGGAAAAAAAAAAAAAAAAGGCGATTGCTGTCTCTCTAGCTATCAATATTTTTATGCAACTTGAGGCAACTCAGTAACCTATATAATCAAACCACCTAGCATTTCTTATCAGAAATAAAGAGGTTGGTATGAGAGAGGAAATTTTTATGAGCCTTAGAATAGCTTTCTTTTAAGCATTTTTCATCACTCTTTCGATTGTGAGGTTCTGCTTTTCCCAATTTACTTTTAGACAGTTGTTTGGTAATATTTTCATGGATTAAAAACAATCTGTTTCTATAGGTGACAGAGAAAATTATTCAAAAATCAATGTTTCAAATGAGAGCAATCCAATCCATGGGTTGAAAATTCATGTGCATACCAGGGTGGTTTTATCTCTAACATAAGCAAGAGTTGTTTTACATGCTTTACTTTATTTTGTGCAGTTTGAAATAGATTCACAGTAATAGCTATTTGATCATGTTTCCTCTCTTTTAAATTGTATTGTTCTCTTATAATTTAAGCTGCTTTGCTAAAGCCTTCTTTTAAAAAAAAGAAATCATTTCAATGGGGAAAAAGAATTCCACACCCCACCCCACACCCCTGCCTTGGATATTCCTAAAAAGAGGATGAAGGTATCATTTTTTGTATTAAAATATGAAACAGCAAGCTTGGAAAAACATTATTTTGGATAAGGGGTTTACAATCTTTTCTGGAGATAAGACCCTTTATTCCTAGGAAATCCTGTAAAGAGGTTCAACCCTTAAAGCAGAAGGTGGAGTACCCCAGGAGTCCAGCACAGTGCCCTCTTCCGTCCAAAGAGAGAGGAGAGAGAAAAATCAGTCCTTCGATCAGTTTCAATTTACCATCCCAACAGATGTAACCTTGATTAGAGCAGCAAGTAAACAATTAGATAGTTTAACCTTAGCTTAACAATCACTGTTAGTGAAGGGAAATTAGACAAAGGCCAACTGACAGCAATGACTTAAAAAAAAAAATCAAGACTGGCAGTGTTTATTTTCAATGTGTGTGTTAGTCGCTCAGTCGTGTCCGACTCTTTGTGACGCCACGGACTGTAGCCCACCAGGCTCCTTTGTCCATGGGATTCTCCAGGCAAGAATACTGGAGTGGGTTGCCATTTCCTTCTCCAAAAAGGCTGATAAAAGTGTGTAAAATCAAGGTGAAATTTATTTTCAGTAGTTAGTTATAACTGCTGTTTTCAGTCAAATTTCTCAACTAATTTTTAACCATATCAGAACCTTCTCAGTATATGACTCTTGCTTACACACAATAGACCTTTATTTAAAATAAACTGTTACATCAGAGTCTGTTTACTCTTCACTTCCCCTCTTTCTCTTCTTCTGGTTAAATATCTGAAGTTCCTTTAACTATTCTTAATAGGTACAAATCTCCCAGGTAAATAATGATAACAATTTTTAGATGTGTCATAGAGCTAAAAGTCTTATCTGGATTAAGCATTCTATTCTCTTAATATCCCTGTGAATGGAGCTATTACCTGGATCCAAAAGATGAAGAAACAGAGAGTTTGAAGAGGTTATGTGACTGGCCCAAGCTCATGCTTATCGGGCTCTGTACTAACAAACAAGTGTGTGTATGTGAGAATATATGCAATCCATTTTCAGTTATTCAGGTTCAGTATGTGGATTATTTCAGCCCTACTGTTTATTCCAACGTCTTTCATTGCCTCACTTTTTACCCTTTCACTTGCTCCAGGTCCTTCTAACTAAGCACCATGTGGTCCTTGAATCCATGAACATAAGACTTCATATTCTTACTATAATCACCCACGTGGAAATGGCAGGTAATAATTAACTATGCCTAAATCCATTCAAACATCCCTCAGCATCTCTAGCCTCAACTCGAACACTAAGTCTTAACAGTATTCTCCTTTAGTTCCATGGGCTTGGTCTGTTTTTCCACTACTTTTTCAAGGGCAGAAACCATGTGTAATATGTGGTTGTTCCTCTGGTTTCCATTATTATATGTGAGGTCCACAGAGATAATCACTAAAATTACTGACTTCATCACCAAATGAAAGTAATTGAAATTTTAACAATCTGCTTGGTCAACTATCTGTAGTTTTTTGGTTTTTGTTTTTTTTAATTTACCTATGTTTTAATTGAAGGATAATTGCTTTAAATAATTGTATTGTTTTCTATCAAACCTCAACAGGAATCAGCCACAGGTATACCTATATCCCCTCCCTCTTGAATCTCCCTCCCATCTGCCTCCCCATCCCACGCCTCTAGTTGATACAGAGCCCCTGTTTGAGTTTCCTGAGCCATACAGCAAATTCCACTTAGCTATCTATTTTACATATGGTAATGTAAGTTTCCATGTTACTCTTTCCATACGTCTCACCCTCTCCTCGCCTCTCCCCAAATCCATAAGTCTGTTTTCTATGTCTGTTTCTCCATTGCTGCCCTGCAAATAAATTGTCCAGCACCATCTTTCTAGATTCCCTATATATGCATTAGCACACGATATTTATCTCTCTCTTTCTGAATATAAAAGTTTATCAGAGGGACAATCCTGGAAGTGCAGTGGTTGAGACTCCACCCTTCTATGCAGGGAGTGCAGATTTAATTCCTGATTGGGGAACTAAGATCCTGCCTGAAGGGCAGTGTGGCCCCCCCAAAAATATATTCTTTTAAAGGGTTATGAGAAAAGGAGTTTAAATAAACTGGTTAAAATGTAGCTTGCTCTGTAAATGTAATTAGTCATGAAGTTCATTTATTTTCCAAGGTAACAGAAGGGGAACCTCATGCATTACAATTACTACCACTGTTTGTACAGTGGTCTTTAATTCCAAGAATGTTCAAATTTATCCTCTCATTGCTTCAACACAGTAACTGTGGTGTTAGGGATAACTGTCACCATTTTGCAATAAGGAAGCCAGAATTCATGGAACTATGTGATTCAAGAACTAGTGGTAGAATGGACACTTAAAAGCCCTGACCTCAGTGAGATTCTGAACTTTCTACTCCTTCTGTGCATACTGATGCCAGCCTGCCAAACTCTGCTCGGTAGTGGAAAGAACAAGCCATACAGCAAAAACATGCACAAATAGAAATAGTTATGCACAAATAGAAATAATATATATGCAGAATTTATAAAATCCCATGGACGGAGTAGCCTGGTAGGCTGCAGTCCATGGGGTCGCAAAGAGTCGGACATGACTGAGCGACTTCACTTTCACTTTTCACTTTCATGCATTGGAGAAGGAAATGGCAACCCACTCCAGTGTTTTTGCCTGGAGAGTCCCAGGGACAGCGGAGCCTGGTGGGCTGCCATCTATGGGGTCGCACAGAGTCAGACACGACTGAAGCGACTTAGCAGTAGCAGCAGCAGAATTTATATACTGAGAAGCAGGCATGAATTATTTTTATTACTGCTATTGGTTTCCAAGTAAAACGACAATTCGAAATGTCTACCTCCTGATCAAACTACATCACCATCACATACACAGCACAGGAACACAGCAAGGGCTTAATAGAAGATTATTTGACAAGCTGGCACACTTGTATGGTCCTAGAAATGTGCGTGGTGTCTGTTTCCACCGATACTGGTTAAAAAAAAATGAGAGGGATGCTCCAGGCCTCCCTTTAGCTCTGCATTATAGCTGCTGCATTTAATAGTTCCTGTCAGTTACATGAGGCCTCATTTCACCACTTCCCTGTCTTCCTCATTACTTCTTCCCTCAAAAGCAAGTAAAACTACATCCTTCCTCCTTAGCAATGTTTTGAAAATTGGAATTAATTGTGTTGGTTAGCAAAAACTTACTTAACCCACAAGACCCACTCTATTTAGAGCCTCATAGAGCCAAGCGGTACCAACTACTTTCTTAATTCAAAATCACACGCAAATATTTTGATTTAAGGAAATGGAAATAAACTCATGCTAACTGATAGAAAGTGTAATTGCAACAATGCTCTATTTCTGATTTTTGTTTCAGTCATCATACACTATGATGTCTGGGATTTTTTTATGTGGATGTTCATGTAGAGTTTATAATACCCCATTTTATATTTGTTTACTTTCACTTTAAAATAAAAAATATTTTGCCCTGGTATCTTATACACTTCCACTGATTGCAATCTTTTGTGAACTTCTGCATATGATTATTTTTACCAAAAATACAATTTACTAAATAAGTTAAATTAAATAGATATTGGCCTTACCACAAAAATAAAAAAACACCTCCTCTGATTAAACATAAACTTCTTTCTTTAATCTTTCATTTCCAGCCCTTTTCCTCTGGAACAATGCAATGTCAGTGAGAGAATTAAACTGCATTTCGTTTATTTCTCCTTTCTTAGCATGACAAGGGTTTCTCCTATAATAATTTGCTTTCATAAATATCAAAATAGGTAATCACAGCCTCATTAATACAGCCTTCTCTTTGGGCACAAAATAACGTCTATGGAATTTCAAATTCCTGATTGGATTGCGTTTATTGCTATTAATAAAATAATCCAAGAACAGTCTCTATCAATGTCATGAATATACATATCCAGGGCATGAGGGAAGTCTGTGTAAATAATCCTGCTAAGCCACATTTTCACACATCACATCATTCCCTTTACTTATGGCGTTATTTATAACTCATCAAATAGAGATACAGGTTTGTTTCTAAGCAATTTTCCTAGATACTGGCAATCTCAGCTTTAAAGGGATCATTTTATTGACCTGTCGCTTATCTGATTCCCAAGTACACGATCTCACTTTCCACACTTACCAGGTACCTTTCAGAGGACACGCTCACTAAGATGAGGTCATCTCCAACCCGCACTTTTTCTCCTTCTGAGCGCTGCTTAGAGGCAGGATGAATGATCCACCAACAAGCTTCACCTGCACAGTGATTGACAAGTGAAACACAAGGAAGGGCCTCTGAGTTTAAAACTTGATGTTCTTGGCCAGTGACTCCAAAATAAAAGAGGGAAATGAAATAAATCTTCAAAATTAGTCTCCTGAAAATAAAACTGTCCTGTTTACACAAACTTTAGAAATTTGAAATTGAATGCAAATTCACCTCACAGACCATGCAAATCAAAAGAATTAGGACAAATTAGCTTTAGAATCTAAAAAAGAGTGAATATATGCTTAAATGATTCAGTGTGCTGCACACCCGAAACTAACACAACATTGCAAATCAACTGTACTTCAGTAAAAATTTAAAAGGAAGAAAGGAAGGGAGGGAAGAAGGGAGGGAGACACAGTGACATGCAAAGATTCTTCTCACAGAAAGTGACTGTGACATTTGGGGAAGTGTGGGGTCTCTTTCTCCCACGAAGAACTGCTTTGAAGGGATATTTATTTATGCCAACATAAGACCAAATTCACCAGCCACACTGATCCAACTTCGTTCCTTAGACAATCACATGTCATTAAGCAGCTCACATGGCTCCTTCCAATTATATCCCGTTTTTTTACCATATGATTTTCAAAAGGATTTGGGGTTTTGTTATGTGACAGTTATATTGTGATAATTAAAAAGCTTCTAATTTGGGTGGATAGTGATTCAAAATGAGCACAAATATTGTCACTTAAGTTTTACTAACTACCCTGTGCCTTATTTTAAAACGTAGTAGTTTCTATTAATCTAGAAGTAAGATAGAAGAGAATTCTACAGAATTGTCTGGGATACATTCTAAAAAGACACATTATTAAGCTATCTGAGTAAACATAAAATTAAATAATTTCTTCTAGAACAAGTCAAGCATAAGCCTCATGAACCGTGTAACCATTCTCCATTCTTCGGTCCCATCACCAAGGATATAAGTGTAAGCACGCAATTCTTCAATCTGTTCATGGCTCTTTTTAAACCTAAATATAAGTTCTATTGCAAAATGAGAATAGTTTTAGTAATGCATTTGTGCTTGTGTGCTAAGTCACTTCAGACGTGTCCGACTCTTTGAGACCCTATCAACTGTAATCCACCAGGCTCCTCTGTCCATAAGATTCTCCAGGCAAGAATACTGGAGTGGGTAAGCCAAGCCCTCCTCCTGGGTATCTTTCTGAGCTAGGGATCAAATCCACGCCTCTTACATCTCCTGCATTGGGAGGTGGGGTTTTTTTTGGGTTTTTTTTGTTGTTGTTGTTTTTTTACCACTAGTGCTACCTGGGAAGCCCCATCTAATAATTATCACTCTCTTTCTCTGTGCCTCCAACTTTATTATTTCTCCATAACACTTATGTTTAGGTTTTTTTGTTTGTTTGTTTTTTACTAATTACCAAATGCCAGAATGTAAATTCTACAATAGTAGGGCATTTGTATGTTTTATTTACTAGGGCTTTGTCAGCTCCTACTAGCATTTTGGAGGCATTTGCTGAATATTTTCTTACACAAACCAGTCTTACTTGACTGTCACCTTGCAGAATTCCATATCTTCATTCACTCAATTCACATTTTTAGAGTTGTAGGAAGTTTTTCATTCGTTCACTCAAACATTGATAAAGCACATGCTTTGTCAACCACTGCTTTAGTAGCTGGAGATATATCAACAAATATGGGAAAAAATGTATCTGCCTTATGAGTTTCATTCTGATTGAGGCAGGCACACAACAAACAATAAATATAGTAAATAGTTTGGTAATTCACAATTAGTACAGAGTTACAGGGGAAATAAAGTAGCATAAGGGAATTAGGGCACAGAGACGAAGATGGCCTTGTTTGGTGAGTTTCACTATTATATAATAGTATCAATGAATGAAAACAAGTTATAGATCATGCACATGGTTTTACTTGTTTTGAGAGAGAGAACTGAAGACCTTTTTCCACACAACTATGTGTGGAAGTAATTACGGTGAAAAAACTGAAAAAAAAAAAAAAAAAAAAACCTAGCCATAACACAGAGGAATGGCTGAGAATATATAGAATTAAATAAAAATGAGAGGAATATATTTATCTTTTTGGTGCCTGGGATTCTCAGAATTCCCCGTATAAGGTGATGTGTTTGTCTATTAAAAAGTTAATTAGGTTGGTAAATAGAACTTTATTTTATCCATTTGTTAGTGGTCACATTTTTAGAGTATGGGAAAGTATTTCAAAAAGGAGGGCAGGTGTGAGTTTCATGTCACCTATAAAAGCAACAACCTGATACAAGTTGATCTATTTCCTTCCATTCCTTTTTCTACTTGGTCCTTAATCTTTAATTCCAAAGGCAGACATGCTCATTGTAAAAAATAAAAGAATCAAATCATACAGAGGTGGATATAGTGTAAAGTCTTTAGAGCATTGAGAAGAAAAACACAATAAAATCTATACTCTCGTATTTTGAGTCTTCAAAAGGATAAATATACTAATATATGTAAATAAATAAATACATAA